>NW_006238921.1:6599984-6680937 GCF_000375325.1 Capsella rubella
AGAGAGAGAGAGAGAGAAAGAGAAGTTTCCAAAAACAACAATTATCTCTCTAAATATTATAATATTCCCTAGTCCCCCCACTCACTAACTCAGTACCATCAAACTATATATAATCACCACTTTGAATCACCCAAGGCAACAAACCAAACCAAAACCACCATAAGCTAACAAACAAACAAACACAGAACAGAGAGAGATGTTTTCAGATCACTTACCTTCTTCATCTCAAGTCTTCCAAGAACACTTCATCTCCAGAAAATTGCTTCAGCAGTTTCATCACACCACTACTCAACAAGCTCATGTACCTGATAGGAACAACTTGAGCGGCAACGTTCTCCTGCTGCTCTCTATCCTTTTATGTGGTATCATCTGCTCTCTCGGGTTGCATTACATCATTCGCTGTGCATTCAGACGCTCTCGAAGTTTCATGATCTCTGATCCCATCTCTAGCCCCTCCACACCACGAGGTTCAGAGGAAGTAAGCAAAGGGATCAAGAAGAAGGCTCTCAAGATGTTCCCAGTAGTCAATTACTCACCAGAGATTAACCTCTCAGGGCTCGGCGAGGAGTGTGTCATCTGTTTGTCTGATTTTGCTGCCGGAGAACAGCTACGTCTGCTTCCCAAGTGCAATCACGGTTTCCACGTTCGCTGCATCGACAAATGGCTTAAGCAACATATGACTTGTCCGAAATGCAGACACTGTCTGGTTGAGACATGCCAAAAGATCTTAGGTGACTGCGATGAAGCTGATCAAGTGCCAGCGACCCCAACTGAGAGCATAAGTATTAGAATTGCTCCTCTAGAACCTGAAGCAAGAGTAGCCACTTTTAGAGAAAGCAGCTAGAGTATGCCAACAAACAATCATATTTCCAGAATATGGTTCCCCAGCAAGATTATAGATTTTTAGATTTGAACACAATTTATGTCTCTAGCCATAGGATTTCAAAACTAAATACACCAGAGTTTTTTTTTATTTGCATTTTGTTGTGCCTGAAGCCCAAAGTGTACAGAGAATATACCTTAAGGCTTTCCTAGGAATCATAAGTTCATCAGACTTATCTTTTTTCATTTTGGGCGGAATCTGATTCTTAACTCCTTTGCAATACTCACAGTCACAGCCAAGGCTAGCTATTGAAATCGTCATCTGCCAATAAAAGTTTGATAAATGCTTTTCAGAGAATTCCTCTGCGTATCCAAATCACAATCACAGGGTAGACGTACTAAGTACCCACTACTTTTGAAGGTCTTAAAAGAAATGGTTTTGATGAAGCTCCTGACACCAAAATCCAAAACCACAGTCATTACAAACAGTACTAAGACTACAAATGCGATATTGGTCTGGTCTAATTGGTCAGATTCATTCACCAACTTGGTACATTATAGCTAAATCCCCATTCGACCCACAGTAAGTTATCTTGGTAAAAATAAATAAGGGATTCTTCCTCGCAATGATAAAAAAAGTAAACTCGGTGTGTTTTGAAAAGGGAAATGGACCCAACGCATAACAAGGTCAAACTAACCCACCTAAGTCTGTGGTTAATAGTCAAACCTAAAAGCTACTTTGAGGAATGCTTATAGTATTCTAAGACATCAGGCAACACCAACATGGTATGGGATCATAATGGAAAGCTCCACTTAAACAATCTATCGTTTTTCTATAACAAAGAAGGAGCTGCCGAAAGTGATAACACATGTCTATTGGCCTATGCATATATGCTATTGCTATGGCGTGTCTATTGGCATTGATCTGCAATTACATACTCAAAATCCAATTAGTAGTAATTTAAAACCAAGATAAGAGACAAAACATTTCCATCCAATTTAACGAACATGGCTAGATTTCCAAGCATCTATGTGACTCAGTGACCGTCTTGAGAATACCTCAACTAAGAGAAGTTGACGTCTAAGGAATTCTAAATAGTGTTCTCTTATTTTACAAAAAATGCTTGATATCTTATCCCAATCTTTAACAGATTCTCCTAATATCAAACTCCCCGTCCTGAAACTGAAACAAATCCGAGGCATATATTGTTCAAAACCATCTAAATAAAGTTGGAATCCGTAACCCTCAGTAAACTATTAATAACTGATCATTATTAGCAGCATGCTGAGATTATGTTTTCTATGTCACTGTGAGATCTTGGAATCCTGCAGTTTAAAAGGGAACAAGATTTCATAAACAAAAGGAGCTCCAGATAAAGCTCCAAGATCCTAGTCACTTGTGATTGGATGGGAAATAGATAAAGTGCCAGGCAAAAATATATTTTACACTGCCCTATAGTAAGAAGTGGAAGCTTAAGAGCGAATAAGGCTTTGCATAAAAAAGAAGTTTCATTGGTTAACAACATAAGAATGTGACTTACAGGTAATACAGGTCCACTATACATCTGAGAGATACGAGATGGTATCAAATCAAATTTTGTCATATACCATACTCCGAGGGGGAAATTGCAACAAAATGTAAGAAGCAAGACTATGTAAGACAGAAGCATTACTAGGCACAAAGTAAAATCTGATTGTAGCTGTGAAAGAGATGGTTTTAAATAGTATCATAGAGCTTTATGCAAAGCCCTCGTTTCTGGACTAAAAACTTGGATCAATAAGAAGATTCATATCTGAACTTTTGGATTTAATGGCAATTAGAGATTCACATAATTCAGAATCGTGCAAATAAAAAATGGAAAAAGTCTGTCGGCATACCATTGTAGAGGATAAAGGTGGACACAAAGGTTGTGCCAACACATCTAAACACCGCAAGAAGTTCTCTACATATAAGAAAAAGGAATGATTAGTGGGAAAGATTGATAAAATATCCTACTGACAAAAAAGTTCACCAAATGAACATCAATGAGAAATGGAATTGAAAGGTAATGAATAGGTCCCACGAAAGACAAGTCAGAGGAGAGAACATCAACAATGAATTAGACAAAGAATTAAAAGAGATAAGAGCTCTGTATTAGAGAACTGTATAGCACAAGAAGAAATTTAATTAGTGTGCTCCTGAAATTAGTTACGTGGCTCTTCAAACACATTTTAATCAAATGCATCCACAAAAAATGTTCCAAAGACTACTTATCTCGTTGACCAAAGAAAAATACTACTTATCTCAGACTCATTCGACGAGATACAGTGTATTAATACAACTTAACTAATGCTTCAGGCTTTCAACTACTCACATCTTATTGCTCTTTCTATATTCCTTTATTTTATAATCACAAGGTAGGAAAACCACCAAATCAAGAATGTCAACCAAAGAATACACGAGTATCACATGGTATTCTTAAGCACCATAAAGCAATAAAGGCAAAGTTTATCACTTTCAGGAAGGGATAAAAAACAGACCACTATATGTTCTTACCAGCTATATGGAACCTAGTGGCATAAACAAAAGAAAATACAAATCATTTTCAGATAGACTTACAGCCTTTCTGTAATTTTCAAGAGAGAGACTGGTGAGAAAGGATATATCTCCCCTGCTTTGCCAACATCAACAAATTGGCAAAAATATAAAAATTTACGGCAAACCAATGCTTAACGAAACCATTATCAAGTAATAAGACTAAAAGTAACTTTACATCTTCATCCAAAATTCTTGCTTTAGTTACGAGCAACAGTAAGACGTTCTAGACTCATGTAGAGTGCACTGTCAATTTATAGTAAAAGACAACATATCCATAAAGTAGGGGAAAGGAAATTATATAAATCACTTGCTTTAGCTATGATTTAAATCATATGTACGAGACTGGCTTAGAGAAAGGAGCGGAGCTGGACACTAATTTAGAGTGATCTTTATTGATAAAAGTAGCCTTTAACAGGTATCATGCAAGGGGATTTTTGCCTTCTGGCTGCTAACAACTTTGGTTGACGGACAAGACAGGCTTCCTGTTTTTCCAAACAAAAGACCAAAAACTGTAACAAAAGAAGTTGAAATTTGAGGTGAATAAGGAATTGTCTACGTCAAGTTATCTTATCTTATAAGACGCTAGATCCAAGTGATGAACAAACAGCAAAATACCATACAATAAAAAGATACAGTGTATGGAGATGTAACAAGAACTCAATTCATAAGCAACAAGAACTACACATGAAGCCACTAACCTCAACTTTCATTAACATATGAATTTGCTTTAAATTTATGTACAACCTAACCACAAAAACCATATCAAATAACTTATATGGGAAATTTTTAGATCTACATCAAAGAAACTCAGCATAGATGGATGTCACTGCATAATTTTTATTAGAAGTCCGGATGATTAGGAATGAACAGAGAGGCCAGTGACATGAACCAAGACCAAAATATGTCAAATCTAAATACTATCCCAAAGATGGAAAGTTCATGGCTGCTCTAGCTAAAGCTCATGGGTCCCTGTAAGCAATTCTTGGTGATTTGATTTGCAAAAGCCACTGCCACATGTCACTACCATTGCGCAAATGGTATGATGGGCCCATTTTCAATAAGAAAGCACACTAAGATTATACAAATTCAGTGGAGAATCCATGAAAGATGCAGACTATAAAAATAAAATGAAACACTAAAGGACCTTGCTAATTTTGCTAGCGTATTCCACCAACCATACTTCAGAAAATATAACTAAATTAATTTCCCATTAAATTTTAAAAAGTATATGGAAACCTTTAGCTTTCCACTATATATAGAACCTGCAGCAACAACCTAGATGATCTATCTATCTAACTCTTCAAACTAGGTTATCATGCCGACTGCAACTTCTGCTTTCATTACCAAACAAACTGAGCTCTTCCAAGATATTCGTGGAGAGTTTTACTCAAGAAGACTACTACTCCATACAGCTTACCAGCCACCTATCACAGCATCACCGCCGTTTGCAGACGCTCATGAAGCATCACACTCCTACACAAGTCATATGAGCTTTGATGCAAATGTTGTCATGGTCCTATCAGTCCTCTTATGTGCACTAGTTTGCTCACTTGGACTGCATTCAATCATAAGATGTGCACTGAGGTACTCCAATTTATTATCATCTGAAGCTAGTGACGAGCTTGCAGTTCGCTTCGCCAACACAGGAGTCAAACAAAAAGCCTTAAAGAGTTTCCAGACGGTAAGCTACACTGCAGAACTGCAGTTGCCTGGCCTAGATACAGAGTGTGCCATATGTCTCTCGGAGTTTGTATCCGGAGAGCGAGTCAAGCTTTTGCCAAAGTGCCACCATGGATTCCATGTCCGGTGTATAGACAAGTGGCTCAGTTCACACTCATCGTGTCCCACCTGCAGACACTGCCTCATTCAGACTTGTAAAAAGATAGCTGGATGCAGTACGACGGCATCATCACCTAATCAGCAACAGAACGTGCATATAGCACCACTAGGACCGGAATCATTGATACACGGTTTTCGCTGAACACAGTCAACTACGCTTAACTAGGCTTAGGTGCAGTTATGTTGTAAAACTTGATATATATGTACTACACACCTTTAGAATTAGTCGAATCCCAAATTATCAGCAGTTCAATGTTCAAAAAAACTTTATCATTTCCACTGTAAAGTTTCAAACATTATGACATGTTGTTTTCTTCACTCTTAAATGCCTAAAACTGTACATTCCAATAGAAGATCTTAGACTCACGTGAGTAAATGAAATTATAAACAACTCAAAAACCAAAGATAAGGAAGCTGAGAAGGCAAAACACTTCAAACCAACGAGTTAAGTGGGGGCACCAATCAACTTGGTCAACTAAGAGAATTCCTTAATCTCCCAGCTCTAAGCAATTCCCAGGTTATTAAAACATGCTATGCCACTAGTTTCTTGTTTGATAGTGATTATCATATTGATTAATACCAAGCTATGTAGAATAAATAAACTAGCCCTCCATAATAGAAGACCTTTCTTGTTTTTCTTTACCGACCTATAAGTACATTGAGTAGGCTATGATGATGATCAGACAATAAAAAAAATGTGACAAACTAAGCCACAAAGAATTCTCAAGACCCCACAAGATTAAAAGGCTTTGATATAATCCACCCAAAATGAAAACACCGCGTAGATTAAGAAACGGCATAAAGTAAAATGGAATCTGAGCATGAAAACCACCGCAGAGTCAAATCAGATGATCATAAATAAAATGAAATGGGAGGTTTAAGATATTGTACTAATCATAGAAAGTAAAAATGGTACGATAAATTAACAACCAGTATCAGTGATGTCAAATATCAACAATCTATTCTACCAAATCGAGCTCGCAGATTCTGTACCTTTTAAGAGCCAAAAGCAATCATTTAGCACTCAAAACGAAAGAGAGATGGAGAGCAGTAAATGTAACAGTAGTGTGGTTTATACTGCCCCTAAATAGACAACCTTTGGAATATATCGAGAGACACAACTACAGGTTAAAACTAAACATACATCATCAGACCATATTTTCCAAAGTCCAGTGGTGTCCAAATCCAACTTACATTCTATTATACAATGAAAAAAAAATCTATATACTATACTTCCAATTGAATTAATTGAAAACCATAGCAAGATGCACAATAACAAAATTAAAAATCGAATACATCAGTTCTGAGATGCAGAATGCTACACACACACAACATGTACGAAAACCCTAGACGTGCCAACGAATTTCGAAACACGCATCATTCCTACAGCCTAGCAGCAGACGGGATCAGTGAGAATGTAAACTGTTTGAGATTCGCCCTAACCAAATTCAACCTAGTGAGAATTGGGTGAAATTGTCTTGAGAACTCCAGACGAGATTCAAATGAAATTGCAAAAATTAGGCTCTATAAAAAGTGGAGTTTGGTACCTCAATCGTTGACGAAGATCGAATTGGAGCTCTGAACTCTGAAGAGTGAAGATCATCACTTCTCTACTACATTGGCGCCAACAGTTTTTCAGTAGTCTAGGCAACTAGACCAATTAGAGTTGTTCCGGGTCATGTATAAATGGGCCTATAGATAAAAACCCATAATAAGTAAAAAAAAAAAAGATAAAGCCCATCATGACGGTTTTGTCCATTGTTGATCATATTTGGGATGGTTAGCCTAAATATAATCACCTAAAAACAAATAAAATGGTTAGCTCAAAGATATGATCCATGTAATAATTGACTAACTTTAATAATTCAGCTATATATTATCATTCATTATGTAAAAGTGCATCATACCTCAAAGTAATATCAGTTTTGTCCCCAAACAAACAAAAAAAGGAGAAGTAATATCGGTTATTAATGTTATCAAACTAATTTTGGAACCATTTTCTTGTTAATTTACTTTATATATCTAAGTATCTAACTATTTTAACGTTCAAATTTACTAAATGTGTTAGTGAAAAAATGTGATTAAGAACTTTATTGTGGGTCGACCGTCGATGAATATATTCATCTCTAGCAGTTTTGCAAGTAGGGTTTAATTAACGCATTTTGAATATAGGTAATATAGATCCATAATCCAGAAAAGAAAGAAAACTTTATGGGTGGATTGTGGTGCACCACTACTAGTAAAGTTGAGAAAAGCTAGATCTCTGGGATCAAGCAAAAACCATTTTAATTTACACATACCAAATCCAGAAAAGAAACTAACCTTAATTGACTTTTCTCCAACAAAAGATATGAACGTGGCCTGCCATATATATATATATATGTAGCTTTATAATTTTTTTTAAAAAACACATGAACGTGGTCTGGCCTGCCTTACATAACCCAAATAATTAATAAGTGAGAATTAAATGTAATCATAATAGTAGCAATGTACAATGTGAATATGTCACAGAAGTAGTTTTTTTGTTCGTAATGATGGACACAACGTTTTCGTAGGTGCCAGCCTTCATCTTCCCACATTCTTCTTTATCTCTCTCCCTATCTCTCTCACCTGGTACGATTGTAACCGGCACGTGCCTTTCACGTGGATCGCCAAAAAGTTGACTTTTTCAGTTTTAAATCAATCTCTCAACAAACATTAAAAAAAAAGGTTATGATGTGATGATGAATGATTTAGTTTGCATTTTTTTCATTTTTCTTATTAGAACTTGAGGATTGTAATGTTAGTATATTGTCCATGTCTTTCACAGTTTCACTTACCGTAACCGCAAGATGATTCGATCTTAACTACGCCGTACGTTTATATGATCAGTTTTGTAAGCTAACTAGATGGGATCCAATCATCTAATACACAAAATCACAATATATGCGTCGGTCCACTTTCTATACTAATCGCATACGTTACCTCACTGTATGTATATAGTTAACTATATTTCGTACTATATTCTATTTATAGACAAGGCTAGGTGGTAATAATACAAGGCTCCATGAAAAAAGTGCAATTCAACAACAAATGGTATCTCAAATATATCGATAAGTATCTCAGGTATAGTCTTATCGTGTAAGACCATCCTTCAAGGTGGAATAAGATATTTTCTTTGCAAAATTTAAAGTTAAGATCCCACTTTTACAGATGTCCTAAGACAAGTTTTAACACTTCTTAGATTAATCTGGCAGATGGTATATATTGGTATATCTCAACTCAACATATTAGTTAGACATTGTATTTACGATAAAGAACTATATAATAAGATGAACAACTATAATGTGTGGGTCAGCATATATAATGAACTCACCACAATATCGTTTTGACGAGTTCGGAGGTAGTAGCCATTAGTTTAATACAAGTATAATCGTGAATAGTGAATACGATGAAATAGTATCTTCTAGCTAAGTATTCTATATATATCCGTAAGCAGCAGCACATCATGAACGTCACTTTCTTTCACGGTCTGATATATATATATTAATATTCCCCTCTCACGAATTAATTATGATCCAAATCCTAAATATAAAACGAATTAAATTACGTTGAATTTTATGAAAATTCCTAATTTGTGAACAAGCCAACCACGACGACTAGCTTTGGCCTGGATTTGACTCGGTTTAAGTTTAGCAGCCTAAAAGAAAAAGAAGAAAAAAGAATGGAGCTGTCATTTTACGCGAGCCGGTCACAGTCATAGAGCCACCTCAGCAAAACAATTAATCTTGAAAGAAAGATCCAACGGCTGAGATGTTTAATTAAGGGTATTAATCAGCTAACACGAGGGAAAAGGCTGTCTGACAGCCAGGTCACGTTATCTTTTCCTGTGGTCGAAATGATTCGTCTCTGTCGATTTATTATTATTTTTTGAAAGGCCGAAATAAAAAGTTTGTAGAGGATAACACCCGCCTATATAAATTCATATATTTTCCTCCTCTTTGAATTGTCTCGTTGTCTCCCCTCAGTTTCATCGGCCGTTCTCTGTATCTCCGGCGACTTCAAGAGAGAGAGAGAAGGAAGAAGAAGATAAAGTGAGAGAATAAGCCAAGGCTTCTTTCTCTTGTAGATCGCCTTGTTTTCTTCTTCAATCTCGTCTTCTTCCGCTTTTCTCCATCTTTCTTTCAACAAGGTAAAAATGAACTCTCTGGATCTACTTTATATGTTGCTGGATCTCGATCTTGTTTTTTTTGAATTTCCTAGAGATCTGGAATTGCTTCGATTTGGATCTATAAAATCTTTTGATTTGACTTGAATCGATTTCAGTTGACCGATCATCTTTAGCTCAAATCCACCGGGATTTTTTTCTTGACTTTGATCTGATTAGGGATAGATCCATAGTCAGATTACTGTTACGTTTGTGTTTTAACATTTCTTTTTAGTTTCGTCTCTAATTATCTGGGAAATTATTTGTAGACGCCATTTGAAATCTGAACTGTTAAGGTTTAGATTGAATCTGAACTTTAAGGTTAGATGAAGTTTTGAGTGCGGAATCTATTGATTGAGGGATTTTACTGAAAATTATGTGTTCTTCTTTACATGGATGTGTTGTAGTTGCAAGATTATCTGTCATAGGATTAAGTTGAAATTTGAATCTATCAGGGTGTGTACCTTTGATTCAGTCGGGATTCATTTCACTGTATTAACTTCTTTGTGTGTTTGCAGCTTCATATAAAATGGCTGAGGCTGATGACATTCAACCCATCGTCTGTGACAATGGTACTGGAATGGTGAAGGCCGGATTTGCCGGAGATGATGCTCCCAGGGCTGTTTTCCCAAGTGTTGTTGGTAGGCCAAGACATCATGGTGTCATGGTTGGGATGAACCAGAAGGATGCCTATGTTGGTGACGAAGCACAGTCCAAGAGAGGTATTCTTACCTTGAAGTATCCGATTGAGCATGGTGTTGTGAGCAACTGGGATGATATGGAAAAGATCTGGCATCACACTTTCTACAATGAGCTCCGTATTGCTCCTGAAGAGCACCCAGTTCTTCTTACTGAGGCTCCTCTTAACCCAAAGGCCAACAGAGAGAAGATGACCCAAATCATGTTCGAGACCTTTAACTCTCCAGCTATGTATGTCGCCATCCAAGCTGTTCTATCCTTGTATGCCAGTGGTCGTACAACCGGTTAGTACATATTAGGCTTTTCTCTCTGTGTTTATACTCATTTTTCAATTTCAAACTGAGCTCTGATTGTCTTCAATTGAACAGGTATTGTGCTGGATTCTGGTGATGGTGTATCTCACACTGTGCCAATCTACGAGGGTTTCTCTCTTCCACATGCCATCCTCCGTCTTGACCTTGCTGGTCGTGACCTCACTGATTACCTCATGAAGATCCTTACCGAGAGAGGTTACATGTTCACCACAACAGCAGAACGGGAAATTGTAAGAGACATCAAGGAGAAGCTTTCCTTTGTTGCTGTTGACTACGAGCAAGAGATGGAGACCTCAAAGACAAGCTCTTCCATCGAGAAGAACTATGAATTACCAGATGGGCAAGTCATCACGATCGGTGCTGAGAGATTCAGATGCCCAGAAGTCTTGTTCCAGCCCTCGTTTGTGGGAATGGAAGCTGCTGGAATCCACGAGACAACCTACAACTCAATCATGAAGTGTGATGTGGATATCAGGAAGGATCTGTACGGTAACATTGTTCTCAGTGGTGGAACCACTATGTTCTCCGGTATTGCAGACCGTATGAGCAAAGAAATCACAGCACTTGCACCAAGCAGCATGAAGATTAAGGTCGTTGCACCACCTGAAAGGAAGTACAGTGTCTGGATCGGTGGTTCCATTCTTGCTTCCCTCAGCACATTCCAGCAGGTAAAAATTGACCGGAGCTTTTTCGATTCATCCTTGTTTATAATTTGCAAATTTAATCAAATGCTGAGTATTGTATATTTGTGTTCTGTAGATGTGGATCTCCAAGGCCGAGTATGACGAGGCAGGTCCAGGAATTGTTCACAGAAAATGCTTCTAAGCTCTCAAGATCAAAAGTTGGCTTATAAAGCTGGGTTTTATGAATGGGATCAAAAGTTTCTTTTTTTTTCTATTTGCTTCTCCATTTGTTTGTTTTATTTCCCTTTTTTTTGTTTTCGTTTTCCATGATGCACTTGTGTGTGACAAACTCTCTGGGTTTTACTTACGTCTGCGTTTCAAAACAAAACCGCTTTCGTTTTGCGTTTTAGTCCATTGTTTTGTTAGCTCGAGTGATCGAATTGATGCCTCTTTATTCCTTTTGTTCCCTATATAAATTTCTTTCAAACCTCAGAAGAAGAACCTTGAAACTCTTTGCAATGTTAATATAAGAATTGTATGAGATAAAAGATTTTATTGATTTGGTTTTGAGTATTAATTTGAGACCTCCATCTTCATCTTGGAATTGTTCTTCTAAATAGTTAAAGCGATACATGTTTTCCATTCAACTAGCACAACAAAGTCAGATAATTAAGTTAGCACCACTTTTTCATGTTTCAAGGTTTACACCTCAACTCAACTATTACGACTTGTGTCTTTTACATGATGCAAAATGTAACTTCATGTTGCAGGAACTTCCAATCGATCTTGTTACTTGTTATTATCAAAGCACAATTGTGTTATAATGTTGATGCCAAAAAGTCATCCTTGGGTCCTTTATTGATGCTACATTTGGGCTAATAGATTGGGCCTTACTAAGGCCACTTTAAAATAATTATTTAATTACGGAATATGAAAAAAACCAGGGATTCCAGCTTGAAATCTCCAATTAACCCAATCTTTCTCCTTCGCGTCTCTCTCCCATTTACAATTCTGCAAATTAGGGTTTAAGCAAGAAGAAGCTTGAGAAGTGTTCGATTTCTGCTGTTGGTTCTTCTTTACTTTGAGATTTTCAATAGTGCAATCGAAACCTCTGAAGATCCAAGATGGCTCGTAATGAAGAGAAAGCGCAGTCGATGCTCAACAGGTTCATCACCATGAAAGAATCTGAGAAGAAGAAGCCGAGAGAGCGTCGACCTTACCTTGCATCGGAGTGCCGAGATCTAGCTGAAGCAGACAAATGGAGGCAACAAATCCTTCGAGAGATCGGTAGCAAAGTGGCTGAGATTCAGAACGAAGGATTAGGCGAGCATCGACTTCGAGATCTAAACGACGAGATTAACAAGCTTCTCAGGGAGAGATATCATTGGGAGCGGCGAATCGTTGAGCTAGGTGGTCAAAATTACTCGAAACATGGGGCGAAGATGACAGATCTAGAAGGAAACATCATCGATGTACCGAACCCTAGTGGTCGAGGTCCTGGGTATCGTTACTTCGGTGCTGCTAAGAAGCTTCCTGGAGTTAGAGAGCTTTTTGAGAAGCCTCCAGAGCTGAGGAAGCGTAAAACGAGGTATGATATATACAAAAGGATAGATGCTAGCTATTACGGGTATAGAGATGATGAAGATGGTATTTTGGAGAGTTTGGAGAGGAATGCTGAAGGATTGATGAGGAAAAAATCGGTGGAGGAGTGGCGGAGATTGGATGAGGTTAGGAAGGAAGCTAGGAAGGGAGCTACCGAGGTTGTGAGTGTTGGAGCTGCAGCTGCTGCGGCGAAGCAGGTGTTGTTTGAGGAGGAAGAGGATGTGGTGGAAGAGGAGAGGATGGAGAGGGAGAAAGAAGAGGAGAAAGAGAGGGAATTTGTGGTGCACGTTCCACTGCCGGATGAGAAGGAGATTGAGAAAATGGTGTTGGAGAAGAAGAAAATGGATCTGCTTAGTAAGTATGCAAGTGAAGATTTGGTTGAGCAGCAGACGGAAGCTAAATCTATGCTCAATATTCATAGATAGAAAGGTGATAATATTTTCTTGCAAGGGTTAATCATCCATCTATATATGTAGTTCCTTTTGCAGTTCTTGATCAAAAGTTTGACTGATTTGTTGTGTTTTTAAGAAATTTTGATCAGTTTTTCTTAGAACTTGTTGATGATTTATATATTATTGCATCCTAAATTATGTTCCTAGAGAATTTACTTGTTCCTGATTTATATTTCCTTAGTCATGGTTATCCTTTTCAAGAGCATCATCAGCTTAGAGACCGTGAGTTGATATGAGCCAAATGTTTTGCAAGGTCTTTCCAGAGAGTATGATAAGGTTTTTGTCAAGTAATGTCATATAGCATGATCAGGGTATAGGAATATTCATTGAGGTGCATGATCATTTCTCTTCAATCAGTAGTTTCGCTGACCTGAGTAATTGACCTTGTATTGAAATTGTTATTAGTAGTACGCTTACATGTGGATTTGCGGCAACTGTTATTTCAATGGGCAAATACTCTGTAGAACCACTTTGGTATCCTCTCTTAAATGAAATCTTAGAGACTGATACATCTCTAATGCCTCTCAGTCTCAGATGCACTGTTTTACAAACATACTCTCCTGCGCTTGTCCCGTACCTACAGAAGGAATGAAGTTGGGCGTTCGGAATTGGTTTATGGGAAACAAGTATGAAAGACTTGAGAAGAAGAGCAAAGTCAGAGACAATGGAACTTGGAACTGAACTCAAATTATCTTATGTAGCTAGACTGTAGTATCTTTGTACTTCTGAATGTCTAACAGACATCCTGATAAGATAATTGAATGTCATGCACAATATCGAGGTTTATGCATCGTTCCTTTGGCTCTCACTAGATTTGCAGAGACAAGCTGAGACAACCACGAACCGCATTGTTGATTTGTCCTGGTTCTATCAGCCGTAGTATTCCATATTGATATACTGTCTCACTAATATTTATTGAATACGGACAAAACATCCAAAATCCGAACAAGACCGTTGAGATGGATAATAGTTATGTCTGGAGATACGAACCACACCCACATGTTCCCCCACACATTCACCAGACCATCTCTCTCTAACCAAAAAAAGACACTTTTCTCTTCTCAGTCCCATCCATGGCGGACTACGAAGACGAAATCGACCACCATAACCAAGCCTTCATCCCCAAAGATACAGCTCTACAAGCCCTGAACTCCATAATCCAGCTCCACTTCGAGAAAACCCTTGAGAAGAAACGAGCCATTGACCAACAGAAGAAGAAGCTCCACAAGCTGTTTCAGCTCTTCTTCATTTTCCTCGCCTTAGTCTTCTTCTCTCTATCCCAACCCTCAGGTCGTCTCCACTGCCGCCATTGTTGGGCACCCATCTGCCTCCTTTCCTTCTCTCACCTCTTCTTCTACGTCTCCGTGGCTCAAACCCTCCGTTGCATAAACGGCTTCAAGTACCAGCGTCGCTGCCACAAGCTCACTCTCGGCCTGGCCACACACAAGCTCCGGTTCATCAAGTCAAGAATCGCCGCTGGTGATTTCCTCGGCGGCGGCGACGGTGACGAGGCCTCGGCTGCTGCTTGGGATCTGGAAGTTCCTTATCAAGAGCCACCAGATTGCTACTTTGGCAAGTTCAAGAGAAATTGGGCTCTCTACTTTGGGTTCTTGATCCTTCTTTACACTTTCATGATCTCCTTCTCTGTCGTTGTCCTCTGTTTCTGAGATCTCTACTATGGCATTTTCGTAATATTCACACAAAAAAAACCCCACTGTGTTTCTTATCTCATTCATTAGTCTTCAGTTTGATATAGAAATAAAAAAGTTAGAATCTTTGAAGATTTGATTCAATCTGGGTTTGTCCGGATTACAAAGATTCTGTCAAAAAGTTCCTTGACCATCTCATATATAAATCGAAGGATATCACTAAAATGATGGAAATTTTGAGATTAGATTCAATCTGGAGTCAATTCTTTTGTAGAATGATAGAATCCCAAGTTAGTTAATAAGAGAAATGGAAATCACAATTGAACATTAGTATGAGACAATTAGCATTAATAAATCAATTAATCACAACCAAAAGTTTTGAATAATTTTTTTTTCAGAGACACAAACACATATCAACGATGACAAAAAAAAGAAGATAAAAAGAGTTATAAAAAATTTCACAGGGAAACAGAACACAAAAACACAGCAAGGAAGATAGTTTGAAACTAACAGCTAAAATCAAAGCTCTCGGTTAGGAGTGGTTTTGTTGTTGTTAGCTCCTCCTCTACGAATCTCCTCGCTGCTCGAGGAAGACGGGTCAAGCCCGTACTCACTCGTGTTCCCGTACTCGCTGCTTGCACCGTACTCATGGCTATCCAAAGCCACTTTCCTGAACTTCCTCATATCCGCACTGTAAGTGCTTGAGTCATAGTCCGAGCTCGATCCCCTCCCGAGGAATGAGCTCTGCCCTTGTTTCCCTCCTTCGTTTAGATCGTCCAGCGATGCATCTCCCTCTAGAGTCCGAACAATCTGTTTGAACATTGGACCATAGTGATCATTATATTGTCTGTTAAGTATATGTTTTAAACAGTCTTCATGTTCAAAAGTATAACTTGCCTGGCTCATCTTAGGCCTGCGTCTAGCTGAGTGCCTGACGGCTGCAGCGGCACAAGCCACCATTCGTGCCATCTCATGAGGCTCGTATTGGTTCTCGAGCCGTGGATCAACTAGTTCACTGTAATCTCCGTCTTGTGCTGCGTTTAAGCACAAGGGTCTTGCCTGTGTTAAAAAAAGTACCCAAGTTTGCATTAGCTCACAAGATACTAAACAGAGGACCCATTAATATACGGAATATATATTTAGTATATGGTTACGCACCCAGTCGACCAAACTGTCTTCCATTTCACCAGTGAGATCAACAGGTCGGCGTCCGGTAACGAGCTCAAGAAGCATCACTCCAAAAGAGAAAACGTCTGATCTGTCTGTCAGTTTACCGCTGGAGGCATACTCTGGAGCCAAGTACCTGTCATTAGATTGATTCACAATTTGAGATTCTTGGATGAGATTATATGATTCAAGAACGTTTCTAATATAGAAGCAAGGGCTACTGGAAATTGCATGAACAGTTTTCATCAACTGATTGTGCGTTTTTTTATTACCCGAAAGTTCCCATGATACGAGTGGAGACATGTGTTACATTGTCTTGAGATAGCTTTGCTAACCCGAAGTCTGCAACCTACAGATTTGAGCGAGTCCAGTTTTACAGAAAGAAAGAAATACCAAAGAATCTGCAAGCATTAGGATTCAAAATCACAAAAGAAAATACCTTGGCTTCAAAGGATTCGTCAAGAAGAATGTTTGAAGCTTTAATGTCTCTATGAATGATTTTTGGATGACCTAAGTCAAGAAAACAAATTTGATCACATTTCTAATATAACCTTCCCTAATAAGATGGAAGAGCTTAGATTTTTTGGTATGACTCACAGTCTTCATGTAAGTAAGCAAGTCCTTTAGCTGATCCCAAAGCAATCCTGAGCCTTGTAGGCCAATCAAGAACATTGCCACTTTTACCGTAGAGATGGAACTCAAGTGTGTCATTAGGTAAGAACTCATATACCAACATTCTCTGTCCTCCTGCAATACAATACCCAACAAGAGACACAAGAAACCGATGATGAACTCGACTAATGATATCAACCTCAGCCTGAAACTCGCGCTCTCCTTGTCCGCTTCCCGCTTTCAGACTCTTCACGGCAATCTCTTTCCCATTGGGAAGTATTCCCTTGTGAACATAGCCGAACCCACCTTGACCTAACAATCTTGCTTGAGAGAAACCTTGAGTTGCAGCAGCTAGCTCATCGTAGGTGAATGTGCTCTTGTTGAAACCTAAAGCCACTGAAGGGTGAGGTGGTGGTAGAGACGGACCATGTGGACCTGAGTAGTTTGAGCTCATGTCGCTGCTGTTTCCGTTGTTCATACCGCCTGAGACGAGCGGTGGTGGTGGTGGCGGCGACGGTTGCCAGCTTCCAGGTGGTGGGGGAGGCGGTGAATTCATCCAGCTATTATTCCCGTTTGATCCAGGATACTGATGAGACAGATTCATTACGTGATCGCTCTGGTTATTGTATTGCTGCTGTTGGTATTGATCACCTAAAATAAAACAGAGACTTATTTTTTTACCTTGTTTCTTAAGTAACAAGAAAAACTAAAGAAAACCATGATTTAAAGTTTTTAACTACATTATTTCGGAATATTGTGATATTCAAAAAACAGTACTCGAGACATGGTGTTTCTATGATATCTCAAAAGGGTTGTCATATGTGATTTTGAGGTTCTTTAGAACATATTCATGAATTAGGTTATCATTTAGCTTGATGCACAAGAAACAGTTCTAAACTAGAAACTGGAATAGGATAGGGCTAGGTTTGATGGGTTTTACATTTACCTTTGCCGGAGGCGAAACCGTTACCTGTATAATACGGCATTTGATGCTTCTTTTTCTTCTTACGACAACAACAGACGCAGAACAATATCATAACAAGAAACAACAGTCCAGCACCAGCCACAATCCCTACGATAGCACTCGTGTTCGGTTCATTGTTTCGTGAGTTGGAGCCACCGCTTGATTTAGGTGGAGCTAGCGCTTTCGGTGGGGAAGAAGAGTTACGGTCGGAGCTTCTCGAAGGAGGAGGGGGTGAACGATTGTTGCTTCCTCCGCCATTGTTTTTGCTGTTGTTGTCATTGTTATTCCCATTGTTGTTGTTGTTATTCCCATTGTTGTTATTGCCATTGTTGTTATTACCATTGTTGTTGTTGTCTTTGTTACTCCCATTGTTGTTGTTGTTGTTGTCATTGTTGCTATTACCATTGTTGTTGTTGTTATTGCCATTGTTACCATCATTGTTATTGTTGTTTCCTTGAGGAGATGGTGGAGATTGTGAGCCTGAAGAAGGCGGTGGAGGCGAAGAAGAGGAATCCTCCGGGGAAGGAGGAGCTGGTGGTGAAGGGGAGGATGATGAATCAGGAGGCGTGGGCGGAGGAGAAGATTGTTGCTGGTTGTCGGATGATGACGGAGATGGTGGTGTAGGGGACGGCGGTGAATTCTCCGGGGATTGCCCCTCCGCCATAATCTCTCTTTCGGTGTTTTCTTTTTGTATATGTTCTTTTTATTGCGAAGCTCTCTCCTTTTTTTTGTTTGTTTAACGAGAGAAAGCGAGGGAGAGAGAGAGATGAACAAAGAGAGAAACACAAAACCTCTTTGTGTGTTTCAAATTCTATTTTTAAAGTGTGCTTTTCAAATCTTTGTTGTTTTTGTTTTTTTTCTACATTGGTAATGTCTTCTTTTTGTAAGGTCTATATTTGGGTAATTAATACAGCCATGCAAATTATGTACCTACAACTAAATTTGTAAAACAATTTTAAAAAATTTACAGTCAAGAACTCGATGTTTTTTCTAGAAATAAAATAAAATATTAGTTGTATAAAATAAAATGACTTAAAAAAAAGTAAATGATGAAAGAAGCATGCTCTCGTTGAGAGTCGAACTCAAGACCTCCCGCTTACTAAACGGGTGCTCTAACCAACTGAGCTACGAGAGCTGCTTGTTTGTTATATTAAAACAAATAAATAAATACTGTTAAAACAGAATAATTCCTCCTCACTTTATGATAAGAAGACAAAATACTAGTCGCCTAAGAAATAAGAAGACAGATCAGGAACAGCTGAGGAGGGCACAGAGAAAACACCCTTCTTCCTCTCAACATTAACCAGAGAGATCTCTCAGCTTTCCTTCAAACCTCTCTTTTCTAAGATCCGATTCGATGCCG
The DNA here is from genome assembly GCF_000375325.1 of Capsella rubella. NCBI lineage: Eukaryota > Viridiplantae > Streptophyta > Magnoliopsida > Brassicales > Brassicaceae > Capsella > Capsella rubella. The sequence goes on from NW_006238921.1 coordinate 6,618,855, forward strand.
TCCCGTAGACGTACCCTCCTCAAAGTCATCATCCTCGGCGATAGCGGGTTTGTTTTCTCTTTTTATGTTTATTTTGTTTTTCTTCTACAAATTTTGTTAATTTAGTGGTGGTTTTGAGTTTTCTGATGTGTAATTAGGTGGTTTCTTTTTCTGGGGTTTTCTGAGATTTTAGGTCGGGTTTATTCTATTTCCTTTCCTTTTAAGTGATTGCTTAGGTGATTGCTTGATTTGTTGATCAATCCCTTTGGCGACTGCTAAATTTTGTTTCCTTTGTTTTGTTAATTTAGAACTCATAATTTGAATTTGATCTGATGTTAGGTGGTTTTTTTTTTATCAAGGTTGCTTTTTTTTTTCTTTTTTTTTTCATGGGGGTGTTGTTGATCCAAGTATCAGATATTTTCTTTGGTTAAATTTAAATAATTGAGAATGACATAGTCTCAAAACTAGTAACTTTAGTTCACTATACCTCTGTTTTAGTCTATAGATTGTTTTCAGTTAATCTTGTGTTTGGTATTCACTTGCTGGTTTTCCGACAGCATGAAGTTTCAAAGTTACTTATGATCTGATGTTTGGTTTCTTTAACATTTTTGCATGTTCTTGTCTGCATCTGATTTGGGGGTACTTAATTTGTGCTTGACATTCTGGATCATGTTGGTTAAGGTTTTGGGGGTACTGAATGTATAGTATTTTTTTAACTTTTGGTATTTGCAGGGTGGGAAAAACCTCTTTGATGAATCAGTATGTTAATAAAAAGTTCAGCAACCAGTACAAGGCTACCATTGGAGCTGACTTCTTGACCAAGGAAGTACAGTTTGAAGATCGTCTTTTCACTTTACAGGTTCTTACTAGTGTGCTTCATTAATCAGTTACTTACTTTTTTTTTAAATAAGGTTCATGTGGTTAGCTCTATGGCGCTTTTAGTTTTATTTAAAAGAGAATTGCTGACTCTGAGCGGAAGGTATTAGCTTAAAAATATTAAATGAACTAATAAGTTTCTGCCAGAATCTTTCAGGCTAACCTTGTTTGTGATTAAATTTGGTGTGCACTGCCTTCCTTGCTTGAGCTGGAGAACAAAACTTACTTGTTCCGGTCTTTTCTTTTTTGGTTTATTTCCAGATCTGGGATACAGCTGGACAGGAAAGGTTTCAGAGCCTTGGTGTAGCCTTTTACCGTGGTGCTGATTGCTGTGTTCTTGTATATGATGTCAACTCCATGAAGTCATTTGACAATCTGAACAACTGGAGGGAAGAATTTTTGATCCAGGTAACCATTTTTATGCTAAACCCTGTCGACAGATTCTTCATAAGAAGCAAATCTGTAACGCCAGTATAATATCCCTTGCAGGCGAGTCCATCAGATCCAGAGAATTTTCCATTTGTTCTTATCGGAAATAAGGTTGACGTGGATGGTGGGAACAGCAGAGTGGTATGTAACTATGTGCTTGCTTTATTTTCCATGTTTCATGAATTTTTTGTGAGATGTAACATTAATGTCCAAATACAAACTATCAAAATGATCGCAGGTTTCAGAGAAAAAGGCTAAAGCTTGGTGTGCTTCAAAGGGGAACATTCCTTACTTTGAGACCTCTGCCAAGGAAGGTACTAATGTGGAGGAAGCTTTCCAATGCATTGCCAAGAACGCACTGAAGAGCGGAGAAGAAGAAGAGTTGTAAGTTTCTAAACAATATTACTTGATACACCTTTTTAATATTTGTGGGTCTGTTTTCAACAGTTTTTTTGTCTATTCTCTTTCACTAGATACTTGCCAGACACAATCGATGTCGGGACAAGCAATCAACAGAGGTCTACAGGGTGTGAATGCTAAGGACCATCAATCACAAGAAGGAAACGAGGCTTCTCCTCCCATTATCTCCTTTCAAAAGTTTGTCTCTAAATTATTACATGGTGTAAATTTTTCTTTTGTGTGAAAGAGGGATGAGAGAACAAAGAAAAGAAAATAAGGAACCCTAAAAAAGAACGAGAATTGTTTTGTAGTTATTTGTGAGTTTTTATTTGAAGTGATGGTTTTAGTTGAATGCTTCAAGATTTATAAATCATCTCAAATTTCAATTCCAATGTATGATTGTATCTTGTTCAGTTGTTTGCATATAATAAACTCCATTAATTTATATTAAAAAAAAAGAACAATTTTACCAATAAGAAAACACATTACAAATTACCCATGGTCAAATCTATTATAACATTTTTACTAAAAAAGTTGATATGTTTTGTTATCTTAACAATGTTTACTGCAATGCACTTTGATTAATCTAGAAAACTAGTGGGTGATTTTGAGACGTATCAAAAGTCAAAACTATGATTTATGTTATTTTCTTTCAAGCATGTTAAGTAAACTCAATTCCTATGATTTTTTTTTTTAAATATTCTCTAGCAATTTGTTTTGTTATATATTGCAACCCTCATTACACATCACATGCACATAATAAATACTGTATGCTTTGTTTAAAATTCCTCATTTTAAATTTTGTAATTTTCATTCCTTATCATAAAACCCAATAACCGTTCAAATTTTCTACAACTTTTGAGTGCCTTTCTCCCTCCAAATTCTAAAAAACCAAAAAACTCACAGCTGGTTTGATCCAAGCTGCTTGTTTGATGCAATCTCAACCTCGGGATTTGGAATAGTCTTCTCGGGGTTCCCTTTAGGCTTATTCTTGGAATCTCTCCACCTGAAACCACTGAAAAGCTCATCCATATCCTCAAGCATCTTCCCTTGCGTCTCCGGCAAGAAAGTGTAGAAGAAAACCCAAGCCACCGTTGCAATCCCTCCGAACAAGTAAAACGCTCCTCCGGTAGTCATCCCATCCGACATCGGAAGAAACGTCATCGAGATCACACCACTCGTCACTCTGTTCACAACCACACCCAGACTCGAACCCTGTGATCTCAGCCTCAACGGGAATATCTCCGAGCTGTAAACCCAAGTAATCGGTCCAGCTCCTATAGAAAACGTAGCTACGTAAGTCATCACCGTTGTTATAGCTACCACCACAGCCCACATCACTTTCTTCTCCCCTGACTGGCCTATGATCGTTAGCGAAGTTCCTAATCCCATAAGAGACAGTACCATTCCTCCCACGCTGGTGAGGAGCAACGGTCGTCTTCCGATCCGATCGAGTAAGAAAGTGGCGACTAGTATGAATGACGTCTTCACCACTCCTACTGCTACAGTCGCTAGAAGCTGTTGGTGATCTGTTTTGAGTCCCGCGGTTTTGAAGATCCTCGGGGAGAAGAGAACCACCGCGTCGATTCCCGAAGCTTGCTGGAAGAAATGGATTCCGAGTGCGGCGATCATAACACGACGCACGGCTGGAATTGGTTTGATTAAAAGCTCTCTCCAAACTCCTTCTCCATGGCTGTTCCTCCTCGACACCTGCAAATTTAGATAAATGAGTTCAAAATTCCAACGAAGGACTCGCGAATTCGAATTCAATTTCTCTGAAATTGTTAAATTGGGGGAAAATCTGGATTGCGAAATCGAAAAATGAGAAATTAGGTCGAAATCTCGAATTTGAAATCGGAGGGGTGTTGAACCTGAACAACGTCGTCGTGGCAATCGGCGGGAATACCGGCGGCGTGTTTGATGTCTTCGAGACGGAGAGCAGATTCGGCGGGGGAATCAGAGGTTTTGTCGAGAACGCGTTTGGCTTCGCCGAGACGGCCTTGCATAACCAGCCACCGTGGAGATTCCGGCATAGCCAGAACACCGACCGCGAGCACCACTGAAGGTATGGCTCCTACCCCGAGCATGAGTCTCCATCCCAGCTTCAACGGAAAATTCGAGAAGGCCAGGTTCGATACGTACCCGAGCATGATCCCGGCGTTGATGAACACCTGTACACGTCACCACAACACCTTTGCCACGTCAGATAACATTTTATTTTTCCTTTTTTTTTTGTAATACGACGAAAAGTCAAAATAACCCGATGTGAACTACGTTAGTGTATATGAATTTACCTCAGGGAAGGAGGTGAGGAAACCTCGGGAAGAGGCCGGGGAGACTTCGGCGGTATAAACAGGTGCGATCATGAGAGCATATCCGACGCCGATACCGGCGACGAACCTTCCGAACATGAGGAAAGCGTAGTTAGGGGCTAATCCCATGAGGATAGCTCCGGCGAAGAATATGGCTCCAGCCAAGACGATAGTGTAACGGCGACCAATCAAGTCGGAGGTTTTACCGGCGGCGCAAGATCCTATAAGTGAAAAGATGTTGAGGATCCCAGCGAGAATACCGATTTTGAAGTCGCTAATATTTAAATCTCTCTTTATGTAAATCATCGCTCCACTCATCACTCCTATATCTGCAAACAAAACAAGAAAAAGCAAAAGCTAATTCTTATTAGAGAAATCATTAAATGAGTAAAACGGAAAAAGAGATTAAGGAGAAAACTAACCATAACCAAGGAGGATAGAAGTCATGGAAGCTAAGATTGCACACGCGAATGCATATTTGTTCATCTTTGGTGGTTTCGCCGATACACCTAACTCAGACACATGCTTCACCACCGGTGGTGCCGGCGGCGGAACCGTTTGGTTTTCCCCTGTCATTTAGAGAGGAATGGGGCGAGAGAGAGATAGAGAGGGGATGTGAGGTTTGAGTATTCTAGCAACAACTTGTGTGGTAATGAGCTGTGGCTTAAATAGACGTGGGTAGAGTCCAATAAGACAGGGGCATAATCGTCCGAGCCTATGGGAAAGCTCGTCCACAACTGTAGTATGAATAAATACATTACATTTGCATGTTTTAGTTTATTCTACAGACAAAACAAAATATATCAGTCGAAAACAAACGAAACGGCAACTAAAATTTGTATTTAGACATGTAACGTATGTATTATTAAATTTATTTTGGATTACTCTACTTCTACCAACAAAAAGCAAGACCAATTAAAAAGAAAAAGATAAATATCGGAGGGGCTTAAAGGTAAATAACGAAAAGTCAACTTGTTTGTCCATGACTCCATGTGTTGACTGTTGTTGTCGACCTGATCTTGAGGACTGAACGCATAAAAGACAGCTCAATTACTGTTCTTTCTTTCATTTTATAATCGCATTGTTTTTTGTATCCTTCTGTAACCCAAAGGTATTATATAAATTTATACACACTTAACAATATAATTAATCTATCTGTTTCAGTTGATTTGATATGATATGTGCTACTATAACAATAATTAGCATACGCCGATGGTTTATATAGATTACGCTGAGATTCGGATCAATAACTGGATATACAATCTTATTCATATGCTTTTTATAAGTCCGTAAGTACATTTCACTCTAAGTGGGAACAGAGCTTAGCCAACAATGAATGTTTATTGCTAAAAAAACAAAAACAAATGCATGATGTTATAAAATGAAGGTTCCTTCCTTGGAGAAGCCGGGTCAACACACACAACAGTCCAAGACCACATGTCTTGATTCTTGTAGATGATAAGATATATAATTATTTAATCACTCTCTAGTAATTATATTTAAAAGATTCCTGCAAAATGTTGTAATATAATATTGGATATTCCTTTGTAAATATAGAGATATGTGTGATATATTTATGGGATACATATACTTGCAAGAAACAATCAGTAGAGATAAGTCGTTGGCTTACGAGTGCAATCGCTGTTATGAAGACTTATTTGAATTATTGCTGTTATATTTGAAGACTATATATGAATTGTCAAAACAACTTGCTTCTACTTGTAGACTCTCTTAGTTGAATTACAGGGAATTAACACAAGTGATTATCAAAACTATTTCGTCCTCTTCAGAGGTCAAATTCTTCGTTTAATTTAATCATGAAATTTATGACTAAACTTAATACGTACATTACATATATATTGTGTAAGCTGATTGTTGTTGAAAGCCCACGTTATAAACTACACATAGATATAAAATCAGTTTAATATCAATGAAATTAGTAATAAACTAAATACATAAATCATCCCTTTGGTTTCTTCGGGGATGACATCAGTTTATTAACTTTCTAATTCTCTCTTTGGTTTCTTCCGGATGACATAAGAACACCACGATTTATGTAGAGATCACTTTCTCATCAACTTATCTATTTTTGGTCAAAAAGCAAGCTTTTATGATCTTTTCAACTATCTAGTTTACTACGTACTACTTATTATTTTTTTCCCTCAGTTGCTTCCTTAGCAAATCGTGGTTCTCACTCTACGATGATTAGGGCATGTATGGTAAACACTTTCTCTCACCTAACCATTATGATGAAGTGTGAACAACATTCTTTCAATATCATCATCACCTAATTATCTTAGTTATCATCAAACTTATGTCATATGACAGAAAGAAAAGAAATGCAATAGTTGAAAAAGTAAGAAAAATGGTGAAGTGAGTGGACCAAAGAAGTAGCAGAAAAGGCAGCCATCATAGGTGACCATAATAATATCGGCCAGCATGTAATTTTGGACTTCCTCAATCCTTATTGTGAGATATGATATATGTAACGACCCCACTTTCTCATTTCCAATGTGATTTTCTCATTTTGCACACATATCGTTCAATCGTATAGTTTTAATATTAAGGTGACTCTTATATGATTATAAGTATAAAAAGATATCAAATAATATTATCTATCATTTAACGCATCCCTTCACCACCCCATTGAAACATATGATAAGGAAAGCGTCGGTCTTCAAAATCCGTTGACTTCAAAGTAATATCTATGCAGTTGTCATTGGACCCATGACTCAGTAAGACAATACTTTATTATATTTTTATTTTTTTTAACTTTTAGCGTATTCTATAATTTCAACTCTTTTGTCATCACAATAATGAATTAGCTTGGAACATTATATTGTAAAAGAAGAAACTAAAAAAAAAAAGAGCTAATTACAATCTCACATTTTGATTTGTGGTTAATTTGGGTGTCTGATTTAGTTAGTCATAGCCTTAGTAGGAGAGTAATAGGGTATGGTCGTTCGTTAAGCAAGTGTGTGTAGTAGAGTCTACCTCAATTTTATACTTAAGAGAAAAGTCCACCACGTGCTTTTGAATTTATATGCTTCCTTCTTTATCTGAAAAGTATATCTCTATTTACTATACGTTTTGAATTTGTATGCTACATCTTAAAGATGAACGTGAGAGGGATAATAGATATTTCTTGAACAACAAAATCAATTAATAGATGTGAAAATGTATACTTTTTCTAAGCAACTTAAGATGCTCTGAGACAGATATTGTATTGTATACGTGAATCCAAGTTTGTGACAACTTAAGATGATATGAAACAGCTACTATCGAAAAAGTTATTATATTTCAAACAAACTCATTAAATAAGTATCCATCAACTTTGCAACATTATATTGTTTTTGCTACGGTGATTGGAATTTATAAGAAATTATACATTTTTTCTTTATGCATGGTATACGCTTATATTTATGAATCTGATCTTTCTACCATGGTACGAATAAAAGGAGAAATTGTCTACTTTGAATAAAGTAAATGGTGTCATGTCCGCAATCAATCACAATATATGTTAGGGGATACGTTGGGCCACGACTTATATCAAAAACAAAAACACATGTGCCAATCACTTGAAACATACCACAAATTCATAAAGTTCTCTGTGTGTGGTTTCTATTGACTTTAAACTCAGTGTCGTTTCAGATTAATCACCACAAAAGAATGTTGAATAATATATCTTTGTCCAAATTAAAATGATTACATAAGCAGGCATGTTGGCATGTGCTGTACGTGGAAGAAAAGGTCCTTACCTATATAGAAGATTGGTGGATTTGTGGACCAGTTAAAGTTAAGTTGTAGTTTTGTCTAATATTTACGTTCAGACAAAAACTAAACTAAGAGTTCAAATTGCACTAGCAAGATATGAGAAACAAGAACATCGCAATGAAAGGAAACAAACAAACTAGAGCTACTCTATAATCTGTTTTTCTACTTTTGAATCGTCTTTTCCTTTTGCCACCTCGTGCAGGTCGTTTGATTTGCACTAAACCTGGAACATAAGAGTACATAACTGGGAAAGAAAACTCTTTTGAATGTTCTCCGAAACCCACTTTTTTAAAATATCCATCCTCTCCAATGATATAAGCAAAGCAGCCCATCTCCGTACCTCTGTCACTATCAAAAACCACGGCAACTTTAATCTCCTCGTCAACGAAGAAACTCCCTTCTGGAACTCCAAATGGATAATCATCGAGTGGTTTCATCTCCACTGCTAAGAAAAACTTCTTGCTCCACGACACCGCTTGGGGATTAATCTTAGTCGTAATCCATATCTCCATATGTAATGTATCCTCTTCCTGAAATAACACTGCAAGTTGCTCATCTCTAACACTAGATAGAGTCACGGTATCTTCCATAAATGAGTGAAACGGTAAACTTAGACGCGGTCCAAATCTCTCTTTTGTAAAATCAAAACCGATTAAAAAATCTTGGTACCCTGATTCTTCTTCTTCTTCCCATCCTCCTCCTCTTATAAACTTTTCTTGCGCAAACCAATAAGTATTTCCCTTCAACGACACGCCACGTGCATAAGACTGTATATAGTAGTAATAGGGATAGTCATATCCCTTGGTGATTCAGAGTTGATGTAGTACAATTCACACCGAACGTATTCGGGAGAAGATACAAAAAATCTCAATACTTTGTAGCTACGGCTTGAATTGCTATTCTCGTATCCTATAGCATAAATATCGAACTTTGGTCTGCTTATTGGCTCGAACCACCGGGACTGGCCGCAATACGGATTCCAAACAACGAAACTAAGGCAGTCTTCCATGATGCATAACAATAAACCGTCGCAGTGATAGACCACAGATATATGGACTCGATCTGAATCGGTTAGGCTAATGAGTTTACCAAGATCATGGTTTATTGACGGGTCAACGTTGTTGTGAATGCCCTGGAGGTTGACGCTCATCAAATAAACCCGATAATTAATCACCATAATCGCCATAAACTCCCTTGTTGCTGCTGCTTTAGCTTGACCAAGGTGATTATTTGTAAAACCTTTCCATAAAGTATTCCACTTTTTGCAAACGGATTGCACTGCTCTCATTGATGTCATTGGAAGCCTAATGAGTACATCCTCTGCCAAATCCTTTGGAAGATCCGACAGCATCTTCTTCACTCTTCAGTTTTTAGCAAGCAAGGATCGAATAAGTTAGGTTAAAGTTTCATAGGGGAAAAGGTTTTATGTATTTTGCTATATTAACGCGCAAAAACAAAACAAAAAAAGTCAACGTTTTATTAATGAACTTGGACCTTTAGGTCCAAATATTTTTGCTCTTCTCCCTCGGTCTCTCTCCTTCCACTGTCACAGAGCGTGGCGCCACGAGCCACTAGTTCGTGCTGAAATCTTGAACCCGATACAGAAAAGAAGAGGAACATCGAATTCAGTGATGGCAATAACCTCTGATGTCTCTGACAGTGATTGAGTTGGAGTCTTATTCCCCTGTCCTAGAATATCTGAAACTCAGCTGGGCATGAAGTGCTTACAGGACGGGGTTTTGCATCACATTCGCTCCATTAAAACTGGTTCAACCTTGACCGCGGTCTCCTCGAACCAACTCGTTAATCTTTATGCAAAAAATGGTTTATTGCGGGAAGCTCGGAATGTGTTCGACGAAATGCCTGAGAGAAATGTTTATTCGTGGAATGCCGTGATCTCAGCCTACTTAAAGTCCAACAATTTAAAGGAAGCGCGTGAATTATTCAAAAAGGAAAATTGTGAAAGAGATTTGGTTACGTATAACACTTTGCTTAGTGGGTTTGCCAAAACTGATGGGTGTGAGAGTGAAGCCATTGATATGTTTGGTGAGATGCATAGGAAGGAGAAAGATGGAATTTGGATAGACGAGTTCAACGTCACTACTATGCTTAAACTTTCTGCGAAGTTATCTAATGTGTCATATGGCACACAGTTGCATGGAGTTATGGTCAAAACTGGGAATGATGCTACTAAATTTGCCGTTAGTTCTCTCATTCACATGTATTCGAAATGTGGGAAGTTTAAGGAAGTTTGTAATGTCTTTAACGGATCGTGTGTTGATTTTGTTGATAGTGTGGCTAGGAACGCAATGATTGCAGCTTATTGTAGAGAAGGTGACATTGATAAAGCTTTGAGTATATTCTGGAGAAATCCAGAACTGAATGATACAATTTCGTGGAATACATTGATTTCAGGGTATGCACAGAGTGGATATGAAGAAGAAGCTTTGAAGGTAGCTGTTAGTATGGAGGAAAGTGGGTTGAAATGGGATGAACACACTACCGCAGCTGTACTAAATATTCTGAGTAGGTTAAAGAGCCTGAAAATCGGAAAGGAAGTACATGCTCGGGTATTGAAGAATGGATCATATTCTAATAGATTTATAAGCAGTGGAATAGTTGATGTTTACAGTAAATGTGGAAATATGAAGTACGCGGAGTCTGTCCATTTGTTATATGGTTTTGGAAACTTGTATTCAACTTCTTCAATGATCGTGGGTTATTCTTCTCAGGGAAAGATGGTGGAAGCAAAGAGGTTATTCGATTCCTTAACTGAAAAAAATCTAGTGGTTTGGACTGCGATGTTCTTGGGATATCTCAATATATGTCAACCTGATTCTGTGCTTGAACTTGCACGTGAATTTATAGCCAAGGAGACCAAAATTCCTGATTCTTTGGTCATGGTTAGCATCCTTGGTGCGTGCTCTTTACAAGCTTCTATGGAACCAGGGAAGGAGATTCACGGTCACAGCTTGAGAACAGGCATTTTAATGGATAAAAGACTTGTTACTGCATTTGTTGACATGTACTCAAAATGCGGAAATGTTGAGTATGCTGAAAAGGTATTTGACAGTAGCTTCGAGAGAGACACAGTTATGTACAATGCCATGATAGCTGGTTGTGCTCATCATGGTCATGAAGCCAAATCTTTCCAGCTCTTTGAAGACATGGCTGGGGGTGGATTCAAGCCAGATGAAATCACGTTTATAGCCCTCCTATCAGCTTGTCGTCACCGCGGCTTAGTCTTAGCAGGTGAGAAATACTTCAAGTCGATGATAGAGGTTTACAATATATCCCCCGAGGTTGGTCATTATACTTGTATGATAGATTTGTATGGAAAGACCAATAGGTTGGACAAAGCCGTAGAACTTATGGAAGGTATTGATCAAGTTGATGAAGATGCTGTTATTCTTGGTGCGTTTTTAAATGCTTGCAACTGGAATAAGAATACAGAGCTTGTGAAGGAAGTGGAAGAGAAATTGCTATTCATTGAAGGATCTAATGGGTCTCGCTATATTCAACTAGCTAATGCATATGCCTCGTCTGGTAGATGGGATGATATGAAACGCATACGGAATCTTATGAGAGGGAAGGAGCTAGGAAAATTTTCTGGGTGCAGCAAGGCATATATCGATAATCAAATTCATATGTTTACTTCCTCTGATGTTTCTCATTTCAAAACAGAAGCTATATATGCCATGGTACATTTTGTGACCAAGGATTTATCTGAAATAGCTGAAATCACGATTTAAGAGAGAGGTATTAATTTTCTGTACATTTTTTATATAGAATACTCACATGACCCAAGGTTGATGATATCTGTTACAGTCAGAAATTTAGTTGCACTGAGTTTTGGGTACTTATATTGTATTTCACAGCTAGCTTTCTCAATGTTCTTATCATCAGTAATTGTTTGTTCATCACTGTTTTGAGTGTTAACTTTTTGCTAATTTTCTCGACCTGTTTTTACTTGCTTCTGTTGGAGGATAACTCTTCTAAAGCTGCATAAGCTAATGACCCATAGTTCTTCTCTTGTATTGCAATATGGCTGTTATCTTCGAAAGTTGAAGATTGAGAAACAAAATCCCAAGTTGTCTTATCCAAAATGGTTGTTTATAACTTTCTCCATTGATAGAAGGGCCTCAAGTCTTAACTTAGATTAACCAGACAACAAGGTCATGTGAGCACCAATAAAATCTCTGGTCTTTATTCATCTCTCATCGTCTCTGTAACATGTTTTAGAGTTGAAGTGAAATGTTTACTGTATGTTTCCTTTTGTGCAATCACTCTTACTATTTTGTTTCTTGTTTTATTTAGTTGGAAGTAAGCTGGGGAAAAACCAAGCAACACCAACACAAAGCAGTTAAGGCAACAACAACTGAAACAACATCAAACCAACACAAAAACGAAAACAGCAACAGAAACCAGTACAAGAAACATGAACTCATGAAGAAACCAAAACACAAAACGAAAACCTTTAAAAAAAAAACCGGTCCTAGCAAGTTGCAGCAGGTAAATTACATTTCTCTGGGAGTTTAGCAGCAAGGCCAAAGTCGATCCCACTGAGAAAGGGATTGAATTTGTTTTTCTCCTTGCAGAGACACGGGAAGTCGGCCTTTGACAGGGCAGAGCAGCAAGCCCCCAAGGGATCAATGGCGGTGGTCAATGGGTTCTTAGTCTGCACATAGGGCTTGCAAGCGTACAGACCAGCTATGGTCATACCGCAGGTGTTCTGTCCGGTTGCTGCCGTGAGTGTCAAGGCAAGAATCAAGGTAATAACGACAAGCTTAGTGTTTGGCTCCATGGCTTTGAATACTTTGTGAGAGTTTTTTACCAATTGTTTTTGCAACTAGTAAATGGGTTTGCTCTTCTCTTAGCTTAGGATAGGCTACGCTACCTGCTTCGTAGGGTTTATATAATGAGGATAGGCAGGTTACTAGTGAGATTAGATCTACAAATTTATAATTTTAACATGAAAAATGGGTCCCCCGTATCATATAAGACAGTACTCTTGTGATTAATCTCACAACTAATCTCCATTGCTTTTGATATTATTCAATATCTGTTATATTCATGAGCATGTGTAGGGGAAGTATCGAATGGCGAAGGTGGTCTAGACTAAATATATAAACTGAATCTATATTCTTCATTTGCTGTCTTATGATACTTTAATATAATATAAGTATATACTATTAGAGTAAGAAGACCCGTGAGACATTGGCATTACTACGTTCCAATGTGCTAACTTGTCACGGGTGTTCTTTGGTGGCCTCAAATTTACTGGGGGCTCACATCAATTTACTTGCTTTCATATGCAACCAATAAAAAATACAGTATGTAACTTCTTGTACTTGATATATCTTGGATGCAATATCCCAATTTGACAATTTATTAATGATAATAGTTAGTCTTTTATCCACTCCTTGGCAAACTGCAGTGGCTCTGTGAGTTATGTACCAGTCAAATGTTCTTATGGTTGTATTATGTGTTTTATTATCTCAATCTGCCAGGCTGTGATCTAACATGTGTATATGACTGTATGAAGGCATTCTCAAATAGAGCTAATAATGTATTGCAGCTTGAACTCACATTTCATAAGTGATAAGTAGAAAGTGGATTGGTTCTTAACCCCGAAATACATAGGCATAATGATTCCATCATGTGAATTGAGAACAATGAAAGTTTATTTATTAACTAATTTGAGGGTGTTTTTTGCAGTCTCAACAAGTGGAACAGAACGAAGATTAAAACGTGTAGCAGTGGTCAGGTAGGCACATGCCAACGACACATATATCTTGAACCAAATCATTGATGAGAAGAAGGTGAGATGCGTACAGATGGTGGTGAAGGCAATCACTGCCAAGCAGTTTATGAGGTACTTCTTTGTGTTGAACTCTTTTTCTGTTCCTTCGTTAGGAAAATGGCCACTGGAATAGAAGTCATTGAGCAGCTGGTCTTTGAGCTGGAATGTATTCATTAACCAAGCATTGATGTCCTTTTCTTCATTTGGGATTTGGTTTAGGTTGATACGACGAATGTGGACGTGAACTTCTGATGGCTCAATACCATAGACATTGTCTAAGAAAGAAGGGCAGCGAGTTTTATAACCAATGGTCACATCATAAACTGCATGTGCAAGTGTTGCATAAGAGTTTGCTTTGTTCAAGTGGGAAAGAAAAGAATAGGATCTTAGATCACTGATGCAAACCAGAAAAAAGTATAGACAAACCTGCATCAAGTGAGCAACTCAATTCTTGCAAGCAAGAGACGAAACCCTTTGTCCTGGGAAGCAGAACGTTTTTCAGTACTGGAAGGCCATTTTCAGCTGCAAATTTCTTACTCCTTTCGCATTTAGCTTCTCTGCATAAAGTTCCATGGTACAATGCTTTTAACCAAAAAGGTCTCTAAACAAGAATGATACTGGGAAGAAAGAAAGCTTACGTGTAATCTGTGCCCTCGGGGAAAAGAGCAAGCCATAAAGCGTCTCGAGGATCCTTAAAACTCGAAACGATTTGCCTCAAGTTTGCTTCATCTACTTGCCATTTCCGCTCAACAGGAATAAACTCAAAGAGGTGAAACGCCCAACCAAAGAGAGGTAACCTCATCAAACTGCTCTTTAGCACATATTTCATATTTCCAATTTGTCCTTTACGCAGTGCAAGATCCCAGAAGTACATCCAATCAACTTCTGTTCGGTGATTGGCAATGAGCAACACTCGTTCCTCACAAGGAACCTTATCGCCAGAGAAGATAACTTTGGTTCTATTTATCTTCTCAAAGAGAAAGGGCCACAATGCGAGCCAAGAACCAAAGAAGAAGGAAACACATTTACGGCTATAGTGTACGCTGAAAAGCCTCAACACTACAGCTGAGAGGAACCCCCAGAATATCAACATCATAAAAGCTGTTGAAACTAACACCATCAGACATACTATACCTCTCAACATTCTAACCAGAGACAATCTATGAGAGTTTGGTAAACCTTTTTTTTCCATTTTATACACCTTTGAGAAAAATCTATTTAACCTCCCCCTATTGTCTATTCTTTAATGATGCAATGAATCGCAAATTTCATGAATCTTCCATGGCCAGAATCACCATCAGAGCTCATATGGTTACATCATCGTAAGAGTCACCTGCAGGTAATGATCAAGACTCATCAAATTAAGAATCGATAGCAAAGTATTTATCAGGAGGAAAATGAAAACAGTATCTGGGATCTCTAAATAGAACTCGAATAAGCTGAGGATTCCTTTGGAAACTTTTATATTTAAATAGTAAAACACTAGAGGTTCGAAGATGTATAGATTAAAAAAATGAAAACAGAATCGAAGGATCCGACTTAAAGTGGATTAAAGTAAAGAAGAAGCTTTATCCTTCAGACACATGACAACATAAATACTGTATATACATAGTCTAAAACAAAAACTGCCCACCATGATATCAACACTGAAGCTCAAATCCCAGTGACGATTGAAGAAAAAAAACAATCAGAACACAGAGCATTACGATTTAACAATTGGGCAATGCAAATGTTGATAAAACAAGAAAGAAGAAGACAGCTTTAGCAGGGAACTGAAGTAAACAAACAGTGCAGAAGAAGAAGAATTTAATGGCCGAGAATTTATCATGAAGGACTACGATCGTTTTTGCGAAAAAGGGCTCGGAGGTGGTTTGTAATTACGGTCTATGCCACTTGTTCTCGTAGAAAGTACTCTAAGGAAGGTGAGGAGATTTAAACTACTGTCCCCCTCCTTTTTCGTGTATATTAAATTCTACAGGTCATCATGTTTGTTTCCATATCCCAATTATTATTGTTTTTTTCCTTTAAAACATTAATCAAAACCAGTCTATAATTTGGGCCGGGCTTTTAAAGCCCACAAAGGTTATGTTACGTTTTCATTAATAAAAAGGAAAAAAGGAAATAGAAATTAGTTTCTTCTCTACTCTCTTCTTTGCTTTCTTCCTCCTTCGTCAAGTCACACACACTTTTGAGTCGCGGCAATTTGGCGTTTGGTATCTCTCTATCTACTGCTCCTTCTCAGTCATGGATATCGATTTCAATGAGTACAAGCTCAGGTGCGAGCTTCGTGGCCACGATGATGATGTAAGATCATCCGCTTCTTCTTTTTACTGTTTTAATTTCTCGTTTCCTTGATCGATTCTATCCTGCGTTTTGAAATTAAGTCTTATAGTTGCAAGGGTTTTAGCAGAGTTCACCCTCGTGGTTCCAATTTCCTTTCCCGCTATGTATATAGTTTATTTTTTCCAATTTTATGAGCTGATTCGATAGTTAGTGTGTTTTGATTAGTTTTTTAGTAGGTTAATTTCTCAGCAAATTTTTCAGAGATGATTTGATACTGAGTACTGAATTTGAGAATTGTATCTAGTAGGGTTAGATGTTTAACCTTGCGTGCCAATGGCATTAATATGAAAACACCTGTTGGTATAGTAAAACCGAGAACATTGAATTATTTTATACAATTTTTTCGGCAGGGGTGTGATTGTTCTTTGTCTGTATACTCATGCAACTGTATCTTATGCTATTGAGCTAACGCAGTTGAATAGTAACTGTAATGTTTTTTACATTGGCAACTTATGGGTTATCAACACTTTCAGGTTCGTGGGATATGTGTCTGTAGTGATGACAATATAGCTACTTCATCAAGGGATAGAACCATAAGGGTTTGGTCACTGGATCCATCTGATAAGCGCAAGTATACATCCTCTAAGATTCTGTTGGGTCATACTAGCTTTGTTGGGCCACTTGCATGGATTCCACCAACTGATGATTACCCTGAAGGGAGACTTGTCTCCGGGAGTATGGATACTTTCGTGTTTGTTTGGAACCTGATTAATGGAGAGAATATTCAGACATTGAAGGGTCATCAGATGCAAGTCACTGGTGTTACTCTTGATAAGGAGGACATAGTGTCGTCTTCAGTTGACCAGTAATTCCTTCTCCTCTTTATTTAATTTTCTCAAATATGAAACTTACAAACTGTTTAGACAATAATGTTTTTTGCTTAGTGTCCAGTGAGTGTATTAGCCTGTGGGTTTCACTTCACTGTTTCCCAGTAATTTAATTTCCCATACGGGATATTATATTATGATTTTTAACCATAACTCTTAAGGGTTTTATGAGTGTTAACTGTGTGCCTGCTCTTAAGTAGCTTACTAGGTTTAGTAATACCGGGATAAAGTGACCCATCAAAATATGATTTACTCTCTACTGTTATTTAGTGTAACTTAAGTTCCCATTATTTTTGTTATCTGAAGAACTCTGAAACGATGGAGAAACGGTCAGCTTGTTGAATCTTGGGAGGCACACCAGTCACCTGTCCAGGCGGTGATAAAGCTGCCATCTGGTGAGCTCGTATCAGGTACATCATCCAGCTGAACCTGTCATTTGATTTCTCTGTTTTTCTTTGGTTTCTTGATGTCGAACATTTCCTTATTCAATTGTTTTTTTCTAATTTGATTGTTCCGCAAGCTTATGTTAATGATTTTTCGGTTGGTCGTAAGATGCATAGCCTTCTCTTTGATCATGGTTGATAGCATAATAGTTTTCTATTACTAGGTTCAAGTGACGCCACTCTCAAACTCTGGAAGGGAAAAACGAGTCTACGAACTCTTTCAGGGCATACAGGTGAATTTCGTTGACCTCTCTCAAATTTCTGTATCTCTCGAATTTCCTTGGCAGTATAAGAAACCACATATCGAAAATAAGATAGAATCTGATTCTAATTGCACTAAGATATCTATATTGTGAAGTGCCAAGACACTGACCTGCTGTCAGGGATTCCTTTTTATTGGAGAAACTATTGTTTTATACAATTAATTTTACCTTGCAATGCAGATACTGTTAGAGGGTTAGCTGTGATGCCTGATTTAGGATTTCTTTCCGCATCACATGATGGGTAAGTTATTTGCTTACAACATACTGCTGCCTTACTGATGCCATTGTCCAATTGAATTCTTATGTGCTTAACTCGACTTGTGTTGTCATTTCCATGACCTGGATAAGTTTTGTGATCTGGGGATTATATGTGTTGGTCTTGGATATGATGCTTAGGTTTTCTCTTTTTCAGCCTCCTTTCATACCTTTGTACACAGCAAAGGTTGTAAATCACTATTTTTTTTCCCAACAGTTCAATCAGGTTATGGGCACTAAGTGGCGAAGTTCTTCTGGAGATGGTTGGCCACACCTCCATTGTTTATTCAGTTGACGCACATTCATCTGGTCTTATTGCTAGTGGCAGTGAAGATCGCCATGCCAAGATATGGAAAGGTGATAATGGGTTATATTGTTTAAATTTAGAGGATCTCTCTCCAATTTTCAGTATGATGCTTGGCCTTAAATATTTCGTTGAATATTAAAGATGTCTCTTATATCATATCCTTTGTGGAAGACGTGTTAGAAATTTGATAACTTAGTTATTACCTATGGAAAGTTAGTTGTTAGCATCTCAGATGATATCAGGTGATCACAAACCCATTTGAAATGCTAGAAAAATTTGTCTGCTATAAATGTTATAATTGATATCACGAGCGAAAAGAGACATACATTTTGGTTTTAGAGGATATTTATTTATTATAGGTGAGATGTTGTTCTTACTTTGTTGATATTTTCTGGTACAGATGGAGTCTGCGTTCAGAGTTTGGAACACCCAGGTTGTGTCTGGGATGTCAAGTTTTTAGAAAGCGGGGATATTGTGACGGCATGTTCAGATGGAGTGGTTCGTGTTTGGACAGTACGTCATGGCGTGATTGCAGATCAGATGGAGATTGATGCTTATGATTCCCAAATTTCTCAGTACAAATTGAGCAGGTAAACTGCTCATTTATGGTTGTCTCAACTCTTATTGATTAAATTCTTTGTCCAATGAGTATTTTCACATGGCAATGTCATGATTTTTTAATCATATGACCTACATATGTGGTATGATTTCACATCCTTTGTACTCAAAATATAACTGCAAAATATATGCCTGTTGTTCTTTATCTCAGGAAAAAGGTTGGCGGATTGAAACTTGACGAGCTGCCAGGGCTTGATTCTCTGACTTCACCAGGTACCACTTATTATCCAATTATTGTATTTGACTTTATCATAAGGTAGAAAGGCTAAGTTTTAAAGAGATCTCGAGAGAACACATATTTTATTTCCCAGCTGTAATTGATAATGTCTGGCAATCAAAGTTGTAATCATCTTCTCGTATTTGATGTATATTCTCAGGTACCAGTGATGGCCAGACAAAAGTAGTAAGGGAAGGAGACAATGGTGTTGCTTATGCTTGGAATATGAAAGAGCAGAGATGGGACAAAGTAAGTCAGTGGAATGAACTTTTATCTTCTTTTTTTGAAGTTACCATAGGATGAAGGCTTGTGATTTTCCATGAATAAGCATGCTGTCTGGTCATAAAGTGATAGCATATACTGCCAGCAAATTTCCAATCAGTGCTAGTAGCGAGGGTTTTAAATGAATTTAAAGAGTGCTTGATCTAATGTGGCACCCAAACCTGGGAGAAAAATGGGCTCTGATTTTGAATACTGGTCCTTCATTTGAAGTAGCAATACCAGGATCTCTTTGGTGGATAACAAGGATATGAGATAGATTTGTCTCTAACATTTGCTTGCATATGAACGGTAAGACATTGTCCTTCTAATGTGGTAGAATGGATTTGAGTTCTCACATCATGCCTTTTTCAGATTGGTGAGGTTGTTGATGGCCCAGATGGTGTGGCTGATCGTCCAATTCTCGATGGATTTCAATATGATTTTGGTTAGATTTTGACCTATTATGGAAACTTCAGATTCTCGTAAATCGAAGTGAATAAAATTCTTAGCCTTTTTCTTCTTATCTAGTTTTTGATGTTGACATTGGTGATGGGGAACCTATCCGGAAGCTACCTTACAATCGATCAGGTACCTGAATGCTCTTACTGGCCTTGTTTTTATTCCAAGTGCAACTACATATAACTGGTTCAGTTTATGATACTTCAAATCTTTTCGTGTTTGGCAGACAATCCTTATGATGCAGCTGACAAGTGGCTTCTGAAAGAAAATCTTCCCTTTGGATATCGGCAACAAATTGTTGAATTTATATTACAAAATTCTGGGCAGAAAGACGTCAACTTTAATCCATCTTTTCGTGATCCCTTCACTGGCGGTAAAATACTACATGTTTAAAAAAAATATTTGGCCTGATTGTTTTATAGATTTTATTTTAGTTTTGTGTTAATCCTTTTTTGTGTAACAGCAAATGCTTATGTGCCTGGGCAAGCATCACAAACAGCTGGTATGAACAACACTGTCTGTGTTATTTTCACATAATACTTAAAATTTCCATTAAGGCTTCCAGTTTCTCATAATTTTTTTTTTGTTGCCTCATGCTTTGACTCTTCTCTGTTGCAGCAACTCCAGCAAAACCTTTATACAAGCACATTCCAAAAGTACACTCAAATTCTTTTTTTTTTATTACAGTTTAATGTTTCTAGCTTTTGATCCTTGTTTCTTTCATTATTTTCTCCAGAGAGGTGTGCTTGTTTTCGATGTTGCTCAATATGACGGAATTCTGAAAAAGATGACAGAATTTAATACTACTTTACGATCTGACTCGGTAAGCTTTTAGTATCAACTTTTGGCACACAAAATGTTTGAATGATTTTTTTCATATACTATTGTTGGGTTTAATGTTTTTACAATTTTTCCATCTTTTGAAGGTAAACAATGACAAGTCCCTGACAGAAGTCGAAGTATCCAGAGTAGGCGCAATCATTACTATACTCAAGGACACATCACACTACCACTCCACCAATTTTGCTGACATGGATATTGATTTGCTTTTGAAAGTGCTACAAGCATGGCCGCCTGCAATGATGTTTCCTGGTTAGTCTTCTCTTGTCAATCAATTAGTCAAACAGAACAGTTTATTATATATTGAGCATCTGGATGGTAGCCATATGCTTCTTAATATGATAAAGCCATAACAAATCAATTGTTTCCAAGATGCTTGTATGACAATCTAAAAATGAGAGATGGTTTGGTTTATTTTTGAACGAAATTCTGGGTTCCCATGTGTTTCTTTCAGGCCATAAAGCAATTTACCTTTTGCTGGCCACGTTACTTTTTGTCTATTGTTGCATATAGTCTTTTGTTTTACTTTTGGGTCAAGCTCTTACATCTATGGTTTTTGAATATGCAGCTACTGATATAGTCAGGATGCTTGTCTTGCATCCTCACGGAGCAAGTCTACTTATTAAGCATGTGGAAAACAACAATGGTAATCATTTCTCACGTGAAGCAATGCTTTTTCAACTTTAATGGAAGTACCAGTTAAAGTCCTTTATTAACTGGTATATCTCTGTTACTATTATTCAATCAGACCTGCTTTTGGATTTGATAAAGAAAGTCACAGAAGATTCAGCACTTCCTGCAAATCTTTTAACGACCGTTCGTGTCCTGGTTAATTTGTTCAAGAATTCTTCATTTCATTACTGGCTACAGACCCATCATAGCCAAGTAAGTACTATTTCATTTATATGGTTATATATCATAATATCTAGAATCTGTTATAATCTCGAGGAACGCTCTATTGGGTTAGCTGTAACTCACATCTGAGGAGGAATTTTTGGGTTCCTGTGTCTAGTATCTATCCATGGCTGAGCTACGGCTGAGAATAAGAAGAAAGTTTCAAATTAAAGTTTGTTATAGTGCCGGGACATCTGTGTTTGTGTGTGTTTATTATGATTAATATGAAGACATGGTTTCATGGGTACTCATTCGTTTTTATGTGGTGTCGATCAATACAGATTCTTGATGCCTTCTCAAACTGTTATTCATCCCCAAATAAGAATCTGCAGTTGGCTTATTCGACGTTGCTTCTCAAGTAAGATCTCTCCTATACCACTCTTGTTCTAGTTGGATTCATGCCAAACTGTAGCTATATTCTATTATAGAAAAGATCAAACCCTGATGTATGCTTTTGTTTTTCCTCAGTTATGCAGTGCTGTTAATAGAAAAGAAGGATGAAGAAGGTCAAGCTCAAGTCCTTTCAGCAGCATTACAGGTGCGTCTAAACTTGGTGTTATTAACCATCATTGCATATATTCAGTTCATATCTCGACAGTCAGCTGAATCTCATCTGTTTTGTTAGTCTATGTTACTTTGGACATATCTCTTAGATCGAAATAAAATGGGAGGGGACAATGTACGTACTATCATTTCTGTGCTAAAAAGATTTAATCTAAATACAGGTTGCAGAAGAGGAAGCTGCAGATGTTGATTCCAAGTTCCGGAGTTTGGTAGCAATCGGGTCACTGGTTAGTTTCGCAAACAAGTAGAGTAACATATCTGCTTGTTAATTACATCATGTTGATCGGTGTGTGTTTCTGAAATAACAGATGCTTGAAGGTAGCGTGAAGAAGATAGCGGTAGATTTTGATGTGGCGAGCATTGCAAAATCAGCAAAAGCCTCAAAGGAAGCCAAGATTGCAGAAGTTGGGGCCGATATCGATCTTGTAATTCGTCAGTAACCTTAAAAGAGTCTGTGATGGAACCCGAGGATTTGGATTTTCGATGATTCTCTCAACATTTTTGGATATGATTCAGAATCACTTTTCCTAGAAATGCAATGCAAATTTTTTCCTTCAGATTTCTGAATACAGATTTGAATATTAACAGATGTAAAAAGTGTATACAGGGGAAGAGTAACTCTGCTTCTGCTCTCATGAGTCATGGCTTCCATTTAGAGTAGAACTTTTGATCACCCCACATTAACATTCTACTAAGTGAAACCTCAACATTCTTCTTCTTCAAATGCCAGTGCCTTGGCTTTATCCTCTTCCCCAAGCTAAACCC
This sequence comes from Capsella rubella, assembly GCF_000375325.1. NCBI lineage: Eukaryota > Viridiplantae > Streptophyta > Magnoliopsida > Brassicales > Brassicaceae > Capsella > Capsella rubella. The sequence goes on from NW_006238921.1 coordinate 6,641,483, forward strand.
AAAGTACTGCGGAAACTTCTTGAGCTCTTCCAATTCTCTTTCCATGTCATAAACCAGAAACTCATACTTGGGTCTCAAGTTATCTTCAACACTGTAGCCAAATATCGCAGGGATTCTCCCACAGACTCTAGCTGCTTCCTCGTGTTCGAATCCTATACTCTTCAAGAATCTCATCTTAGCTCTTAGCTTCTCAACTCTCGTGTTCAGCACGTGCGCGTTCGTCTTGCTTGCTCGGTTCAGATTCTGTAACCCTAGCTCCTTCAGGTAAACAAGCGTCGGTCTCAAGCAATACTCGACGTCGGAGAGGAGGATGTTCGGGCAATTTACGATTAAGCCCCTGGATTCTTCCGCCGAAGCTCCGAGCTCGCCAGTGAGAAAATCGAAGACAGGATCGAGTTTAGAAATGTCGAAAGTGGGAGAGAAGAGCTGTGGACAGAGGAAGACGAGGCGCGGGAAATCATCGTCGGAGATACCTTTCGATTTGAGGAAGTCTACGGCGGAGAGGATAACGGGAAGATCATTCGCCGGAGGAGCAAGTCGGGGGTTCGGAGGAAGGATTCCGAGGGAAGAGAGGTGTCTTAGATTCTCACGGTGAGAGGTTTGGAATTTGAGATAGAGAGGTTTAGAGGTAGAAGAAGGAGGAGGAGAAGAAGACGACGTCGAGAAAGAGGAGAGAGGTTGAAGATGAAGTGAAGCAATCACAGCCATATCGTCGATTCTTCACCTCTTCCCGGTTCGATTTTATTTATATATCAATAAATTTAACCAGAAATTATTTTTTAAATCCGGTTCAGTACTACTACTATACACATGATTGTTTCAGATATCATAAAGAAAGCACGCATATATTCTCCACAGGCTGCTGCTGCGGCTCTCAACTCCGCTTCCTCAGCGTCCATTTCTGAGCAGTCCCCTGTTTCGTCTTCCTAAGGTGAACTTAGTTGTTGCTCTGTGATTAATTTTATCAGATTTTGTTTCACTTGCTAGCTCAGAGTATCTTTCTGTGGTACCTTATAGCTAGTGTTTGTTTGTGCATGAGAATTGACTTTGAAATTGTGTTTCTGGAACAAAGCATCGACATTTGACTTTTGATGTTTCTTACGGTAAGAGCTTGTTAGGCTTCTTGTTGTTTTATCCTTAAGTTCTTGGAAGCTATTTTGTACTTCTGCATTTTCTTTGTCATACCCATTAAGATTTATAACTTGTTAGGCATCTTGATGTGCATCTACCGTAGTCTATTTTTTTTTCTTTACCTTTTTGGTTGGTTAGGCTTTAAATCTCTGTTCCTCTTGCTGCAGTTTTGCAATTCAGGAGCAAACTCATCCAGGCTCGAAAAATGTGTTTTGCAGCGATACTACAGCAGCATCATAAACAAAGGTTATGGTAATTGAGAACATAATCCATCGGTAGTGTAGTGCTTTTAGGGTGATGTTAATCAGAATTTGAAATCCTGATTAGCTATTGAATCTTAAGTTGTAGATAAACTATTGGAGGTTGATGAATAATTCTCACTCTAGCAAAAACAAGCTAAGTTAAAAAGAACTAGTTATGGAGATTGTGTTGGTCAAGTATTTTCATAGATGATGTTAAAAAGACAAAACTTAAACATGTAATTGGATATGATAAACATTTGGAGAAGGTTAAGAATGCATATAAAGAATCCAACGCCAAAATTATTCTAATCCAAATACATGTCGTTATGTAATAAAATTCTGGTTTGGATCCAAGTTTTGGACCAAACTAAACCAAACCGAATCAGCCTTGCCATGTCAGCATACTCCCAATCAAACATTAATTATTTGATTGGTCTCTTGTAATGTTATGTGGGTCCCATCATATCAAGATGCAGTGGCAGACGCAGAACTCTCTCTCTTTTGCATCCCACAAGATAAAATTTGTTTCTTTCCTGTTGAGAGGAAAGAAAAACAAAATTCAAAAATTTAATGTGCATACTAACAAGCTAGTGAAGAAGAAGAGCAATGGAAGGAACTTGTTTTCTCCGTGGGCAACCTCTCGTCACAACTATACATTCTCTTCCAAGGAAAGGGTTTCATCTCCAAGGATGGAAGACCAATCGGATTGTCAGATTATCAGCTTTAAAGAATCACTCCGGTCTCGGAAAGGCCAGGTCTTTAGATCTTAGCCTCAGGGCTTCTGCTTCAGGTACTACTGCGCACCACAGTTTTCAAGCTTTTTGTTTCTACTCCGTATCTTTGTGATGGAAAAGTCTGTTGAATTTCAAATGGTTTAGCTTTGTTTGCTTTTCGTGAAAATGGGTCTGGCTCGATTATGATTTTGATATGTTTCTCTTGAATCTATCTTTTTCTTGTTGTTGCTTATGGTTTCTGCAATGTTGTCGTTTCCTAAGTCTTCAATTCTAGTTTCAAAGTTCTCATCTTTCCTACCTTTTGATCACTTATGATCTGGGAGTCATACGTTTTGACTCATTTCCCTACTTGTTCCAAAGGTCCCATAAGAGCAAGCTCTGCAGTAACAGAAGCAATCCCTTCCAACTCAAATGCCAAAGAAGAAGACCTTGTCTTTGTAGCTGGTGCTACTGGTAAAGTTGGTTCTAGAACTGTGAGGTTAGTATCTTGCTTCTTAAATTTTTAATATCAATTCACAATGCTGGTTGGTTATAGTGTCCTATCAATGTCCTCTTTGACTCAGAGAACTACTGAAGCTGGGATTTCGGGTTAGAGCTGGAGTTCGAAGTGCTCAGAGAGCAGGAAGTCTTGTGCAAGTATGACTTTCATTAATACTAAATGTTTGTTAAAGTCAATTGATTCATCATGTTGGGTGATGTTTATCCGCAATTAATACTTTGCAGAGTGTTAAGGAAATGAAGCTCCAGAACACTAATGAAGGAACTCAACGTAAGAGCAAAATGTTTTGATTTATGTACAATGATTTTGTTGTAGAAAAGTAACAGGCAGTGTCTGTGTCTTTAGCCCAGCTGTAGAAAAGCTTGAAATTGTGGAATGTGACTTGGAGAAGAAAGATTCTATAAAGCCTGCATTGGGAAATGCATCGGTGATTATATGCTGTATCGGTGCTAGCGAGAAAGAGATCTCCGATATAACTGGCCCTTACAGGATCGATTACCTAGCCACCAAAAACCTTGTTGATGCTGGTAAGAAACATATAGCTCAAAGCGGTTTATTTTTTCTATTCTCTCTTTCTTTGCCTCTTTCTTGTTTCTTCATTGCCTCTTATGATATTGTGAGCAGCAAAATCTGCAAAAGTTAATAACTTCATTTTGGTGACATCCTTGGGGACAAATAAATTTGGATTTCCCGCTGCTATTCTCAAGTAAGTCTGTATATGTTTTTTCAGTAATTATACACATTTATCGGAGATGCATATATAACCTAATGGCTTGTTCTTGGTATATATGTGACAAATTCTAAACATCTCGTATATGAAGCCTATTCTGGGGAGTTCTTTGCTGGAAGAGAAAAGCTGAAGAAGCATTGATTGCAAGCGGCCTCAATTACGCAGTGAGTGATTCACAAATCATCTTATACCAAATCTACAGTTTCAGAGACGCTTTCTACTGTACATGTCTGAAGTTTTTTGTCTTTCCGTCTTACTTCATCAGATAGTTAGGCCTGGAGGAATGGAGAGGCCCACCGATGCATACAAAGAAACTCATAATCTCACTCTTTCTCTAGACGATACATTGTTCGGTGGTCAGGTCTCAAACCTCCAGGTATCAACACTTTTCCCTCGTCTCTGTTATAGTAAACACATTATGAAGAAGATTTTTTATTTGTTTCTTGCGTCCTTGTTATTGATCTACAGGTTGCAGAATTGCTCGCTTGTATGGCAAAGAATCCTCAACTTTCTTGCTCCAAGATTGTGGAAGTGGTTGCTGAAACAACTGCTCCATTAACTCCAATGGAAAAGCTTCTTGAAAAGATTCCTTCCAAACGTCCTTATGTGCCTCCACCAAAGGTTATATTGCCTTCTTTTCCTCTCTTTTTTTTTTATCTTGATCATCACTCTCTTCTGATATGATGATTATCTTTATTTCTCTTTTCCATTGTGGACAGGGATCAATTGCAGCCAAAGAGGTCAAACCAGTCCCTACTAAGCCTGTCACTCAAGAGCCAACAGCTCCCAAGGAGGATGAAGCACCTCAAAAAGAAAAATATGTGAAACCTAGGCCGCTGTCTCCTTATGCGGCGTAAGACAACTTGTTCCTCAACGGGAAATAGTCAAATATGTAACCAAAATGACTTGTTTACATGACACTAATTGTTTCTTCCTTTTTGTTTTTGTAAATATAAAATAGCTACGAAGACTTGAAACCTCCAACATCTCCTATTCCAAGTTCGACCGCATCACTCAGTCCTGCCAAATCTAAGGAGGTAGATGCCACTGAGGTTCCTGTTGAGGCCAATATAGTGCCGGATAGTATCTCAAACGTCCCAGTAGAAGAAGAAGAAGAATTAAAGCAAGCTGGAGAAGAAGAAGTGAAGAAACCTGAGGAAAAGAAAGGGAGGCCTCTTTCCCCTTATGCCAGGTAAACCTTATTATCTTTGCGACTTTATTGTATTCAGGAGCCGCTAGATTGAAATTAAGTATGCTCGCCTACAGTTTATATTGCTATAATTACCGTTGGAGTAATAAATGTGTGAGCAGATACTAATTTCAAAAGTTTGATGCTTTCTCTACATGGCCGTTTTGTGATGCAGCTATGAAAATCTGAAACCACCTTCATCACCCTATCCTAAAGCTTCGGGAACCAGAAAGACTGATTCTTTGTCGCCTGGTCCAACTGATTCTGATACTGATAAAAGCTCAACAGTTGCAACAAGCGTCACTGAGACAGCAGTTGCAACAAGTGCCCCTGAGACAGCAGTTGCAACAAATGTTACTGAGACAGCAGCACCAGCCACACCAAGAATGAGGCCTCTTTCTCCTTATGCAGTGTAACAACTTTGTCGTATTGTGTTAATTATGTCCTCTTTATTTATATTTATATCTAATTCGTTTGTGGTCCGTTTTTTCTTCAATGAATCTATACTGTGTTTTGCAGGTACGCTGACCTGAAACCACCAACCTCACCAACTCCTGCATCAACTGGTCCCAAGAAAGCAGCATCTGCAGAAGACAACTCAGAGTTGCCTGGAGGCAATAATGATGTGCCGAAAACAGTTGATGGAAGTGTGTAAGTATCTAGATGCCAAATTTAAAGTGTGCATAGTTAAGGAATAAATCAATACAATATCTCAGGTTTTTCGCGTGTTGTTTTATCAGGAACACTACTCCATCTCCTTCCATACCTGAAGCAGTACCTGTTGTTACCAATGTAGAGACTTCCCTTGCTGCCGGAGACAATCCAGCTCAGCCAAAGCCAAGACCTTTATCACCTTACACAATGTAAGAGATACAGAGAGAGTAGCATGTTGGTTTTAAGTGTGTTCAATATTATTACTTCTTCTTATGTGACCTGAAAAAAACTAAAATGTTTGCAGGTACGAGGACATGAAGCCTCCAACATCACCAATTCCATCTCCAGTCATCAATCATTAGTTATGTGAGATGAGAACTGGCCTCTTAAACCCTGGAAATTCTTCAACTTCTTCTTGATTGTAGATTCTAAAGAGTGAGTGAGTGAGGGAGATGGTGCAATTCAGTTTTGCAGGTATGAATCAGTGAGCTTATTTGTTGAATAATACAATATTCATCAAGAGGCCTTATGAGTTCTACTTTTCTTCTCCTTTCCAACAACCATATGTGGTAACAAATTTGTTTCCCTATCACATCTATATGACCCAAATTTCTTAGCATTACATTAGGCTTTCATATACATGTCTTATATCTTTCTGCTGTAATCTACTCATTCAATCAACTTAATGTGTTTGTATACAAATTCAATATATATATAAAAGAGAAACGGAGAAGTTTTATAATTGTATGTTTACTGATAATAACCATTCATGGATGTATACTAAATTACCCTGTGCATGGTAAGAAGTGTCAATACTCTTTTAGAAGTTAGTTGTGATGAAAATTGTGGCAATCGAGACAAAAACTAAAGAAGAGAAAAGAATTGTCGCTTATGTCTTGGAGCGAAAACTACGGAACAGAAACTTAGGAAGTCACAACGAAGAACACAATCCCAAAAATGAATCTTCTATAAGCTAATAAAACCAACTCTCTTGGATTCTCTTTGTTTATTTCCCTGCAAACACTTGGAATTTAACGTTTAGTCACATGGAACTCTTCCATACAAAACCAACTCTTAACAAAAAAAAACTTGTGTTGTGTCCTTGGGTTATTGAAGACTGCTCAGTTAGCGCATTGAATAGTGAGTACTATACATAATTTTAAATAAGTACGGGCTTGTTTTATTAAATATGAATCTCTAATTCTCTCCATGTTACGTACAGTATTTGGTAGCTTTCTTATAGCAAAAAGGGTTTTTGCACCATCTCACCTTTCATCGCTTTAAAGGCCTTTTCTTTACCATTTCGATCAAGTGCTTGGTGCTTGCCAGTGCCACTCTCATCTCTTTAACCCAAAAAAAAAAAAAGACACCCACTAATATACCTTTTTCTCTAATTTACCATTAGTAAGTCTTTCCGGATAATGCTTTGCCAAAAGATGTTTCATATTATATGTATTCGTGAATTGCGATTATAAGATTTGAATTTTTAGTGGAGGTTTTACAAATGGTCCACTTGACTAGTATGCAACCCATATAAATAACGTGGAACTCCATATCATATATATATATATATACATCCTTAAAAATCTATATTTATATCTTAACTGTTCCAAATGTTAATAGCTCTCCCTCGAAAAATACTACCGAGTCTATCGAAGTGTATCGTTATGTTCATTATAGAAATCTTGTACATCAAGATTTAACATGCTGCTACAGTAATGTAGCTAGTGTCACTTCTACATAAGATTAGCGTACAAAGACAGACCATCAAATACTTTCAATTTAGAACGTAGCTCATAAGAATCCGATTTAAGAATTATTTACTGTGATCATATATACGAAAGATGACTTAACGCAAAAAACAGTAAATCTTCGATTTGTAAAGTTGTCCTTTGTGATGGTTTTGTTGCATAGGAAAAGTAGCCTTTACAAAAACATTAGACCCGATGTCAAACCAATAATTACATATTGTTTTGTTTCTTTTGATGCAAAATACCCCAAAAAGAGACACAAAGTTTTGTTTTATTTTAGGTTACTTTATATTATTTCATTAAAGTGTGTCAATCAATGGCACTTTTTTTTTTTCACATCAATCAAAGGCATTTCTTTCCAAGATCGGACTGGTTTAATGATGAAATAATAATCAGATAACCAAACTTAACCACCATGCAGATGATTTTATCCAATAACAAGTTATATACAGATGATCTACTAAATCCTAAAAATATGTATTGGTTGTCAAAAAATAAAAGTCATTTATTGTAACACAAAGATGTTAGGTAAAAAAAAAAAAATCACAGTTTAATAACTTTTCACAAATTTTAATCAAATATTCTAGGAATAAAAAGAAGATTGTACACTTTTGTTGTATGATGATTCTTATTTACTAGGGAGTAGTCTCATTCCATTCGTGGGTATAATGCTATTCACTGCAATCTCCTTCTGCTCTTTAACCTTTCCTTTCTTCTTCTTCTTGGGTAACTTTTCTTTTGTCACTATGCATCCCATCTAATGCTCTGTTTCCAGTGATTTTCAGCAGTTAAGGTCGTTTTTACTTCTCACACAAACACAAAACTCTTTAAAATACATTAGGCGGGCGATTTCAATTTCTTTCTCACACAAGCAGAGATGACTCTAAAAGACACTATGACGACGATAAGGACTTCGAATCATAAACGTTCTAGAAGGTTCTGTCTCTTCTTCTTCTTTCATCAGTTTATATATTTCATTTAAGAGTCTTGTCTTGCTTAGTTTCTGTTTTTTTCTTTTTACAGCGACCCGGTCCTCAGAAGATCTCTCAAGAACAAGAAATCAAGTGATGCCCATCATGCCCTTTACAACTTCGACATGGTCAGGAATCTTCAAAAGAGTTCAATTTTTTTCTTAATCTCTAATTAAGTTCATCAAATCAACTTATATTTTTGTTTCTTTAGGATGAACTTTTGCAGAGAGAGATAGAACAGCTAAAATCTCTTCTAAAGTCCAGAAAATTGCATCCCAGTGCCAGGAGAGTCTCAAGTGATGAGGTTTTATACAATAAAGATAATTGTGAAATATCAGGTTCTCTAAGAAAATCCATAACAGATCTCAGATCTTTTACTGTATACTCTGCAGATTGATTTGTTGCTTCAAGAAGATGAAGTTTTAGTACGGCATGAAATGGAGACAGTCCTTCGACGCAAACTATTCTTGGAAGATTCTAAAAATGAAGATTCGTTTATCCCTAAGGTTATAAAAACTCAAGAAGCCTAAGCTGCCTTAAAACACAAGTAATCCCCCTTTTGAATATTTTGTCTGATATTGTTAATAAGGTTTTCGTGATTTCTTGATTTAGGAGGCAAAGAGACTGGTGAAGGAAATCGCGGGTTTGGAGCTGCAAGTGATGTACTTAGAAACATATCTCCTTTTGTTATACCGGAGATTCTTCTACAGCAAAATTACATCTAAGTTTGAAGCAGATGAGAAGGAGAGATCAGAGGATGTTCTTGGGGCTTCTAAACACATTCATTCACCCAAAAATGCAGTTTCCAGCCCTCAGAAAGTTCTAGAAGACTCTGGAATATTCCGTAGTCACTCATCGTTGTCTCATTGTTCAGGCTATTCCTTTAGAATGTCTCCCCAAGCAATGGACTCATCATATCATCGATCTCTTCCTTTCTCAATGCTTGAGGTAAAATAAATAGTGTTAAACAGTCAATGTTCAATGAGTTTCTCTCTTTACCAATAGTGGTTTACATTTTCATGTTTTCAGCAATCCGATATTCATGAGTTGATCGGGACATATGTTTCTGAAAACATTCATGAATCACCAAATAGTTTATCTGAAGAGATGGTCAAGTGCATCTCGGAAGTCTTTCGTCAGCTCACAGATCCAGAATCACTCGACAATGACCGAGAATCGAGCAGCCCTTTTCGCGGGAAAGAGCCTCTGAAGATCATTAGCCGACCTTACGACAAATTACTGATGGTGAAATCGATATGTAGAGAGACAGAAAAGTTAAATGCAGTTGAACCTGCCTTGAAACATTTCAGGTTTTTCAATCTGTGGCTCTTACAATATAATTCCAAAATCTTTTGGTTTATATAAATTAATTCTGTTTTATTTAATCAATTGTACACTTCTTCTTCATTTCAAAATGTTTAGGTCGCTTGTGAATAAGCTAGAAGGGGTAAATCCAAGGAAGTTAAATCATGAAGAAAAGCTAGCTTTCTGGATCAACATACACAACTCTCTGGTTATGCATGTAATGTTAATTTCTCTACTTAACTTCTTCTAATATGACCTTGCTGGTACATCTCTCTAGATATTAATTTACTATATTATTGGTTTTTCTTTTTGTCTCTTTTGCAGTCTATACTTGTCTATGGGAACCCTAAAAACAGTATGAAAAGGGTCTCTGGGTTGCTGAAGGTACAGTGCAGAACTACGTACTTGGGACACAAGTCATCAGTAAATTAACAATGACTAGGGTAATTTTATTGTGCAATATAGGCAGCGTACAACATTGGAGGTCGAAGCTTGAACTTAGATACCATTCAGACTTCAATCCTTGGTTGCCGTGTCTCTCGTCCAGGACAGGCAAGTCTATGATTGATTTCAATTCTTAAAATTCGACTTCGCTTGAGGAGGGCTAATAAGGATTGGCGTATTTTCAGGTATTTAGGTTCTTGTTTGCTTCAAGATCAAAGGGTAAAGCTGGAGATTTGGGAAGAGATTATGCTATAACTCACTCTGAGCCTCTTCTTCATTTTGCGCTTTGCTCGGGGAACTCATCAGATCCATCAGTAAGCAAATCCACTGACTCAATGTTTCTTATCTTACACGCTACTCATATTGAAGGATTACGTTTAAAGTAAACACTCTTCTTTTAGGTTCGTATATATACGCCCAAGAACGTGATGATGGAGCTAGAATGTGGTAGAGAAGAGTATGTAAGATCAAACCTAGGAATTTCCAAAGACAACAAGATTTTTTTGCCGAAGCTTGTTGAATTATATGCCAAGGATACTGAACTCTGCAACGTCGGTGTTCTCGACATGATCGGGAGATTTTTGCCGTTTGAAGCAAGAGATAGAATCCAGCAGTGTCGGAACAAGAAACACGGTAGGTTCTCCATAGATTGGGTCGCACATGATTTCAGATTCGGTTTGTTTCTCTGACAAGCAAACATGAGTCATGAACTATTCCTTTGTTTTTCATATGATGTGATTGTGAGATCGAAGAACGTCCTACTGTGTCAAATTTTTCCAGTTATGAGATTAAATTAAGCTTAGAACCCAAACAAGTTAAGTGATAATCCCAGAGCTATTATCATTGAACCCAAGAACTGTGACAAAACAGAATCAAAGACAACGGACAAAGTCACAAAACAGAGTCTGAATCCATGAGAACACTAATTATATTTTATTACCATGCATGTCTTAATCTGGCAACATAATTCTAAATAAGGTTATGTTAAATAAACACATGACATCAAGAAACCTCTGCATCCATCGCTCTTGCTTCACTGTTGCACTTGCACAAAGAGGAATAGTTAACAAAGCTCAGCAGTCAGCAAGTTAGCAACAATATCACAAAAGGTATATAAAAAAAAAAACAAAAAAAAACAGAGCTAATTAAGTTAGCAACACTAAAATCAAGGTTACATACATGCTTCGATTCTTTTTAATTCCAGAGGAAAACTTTCACAGTTCTACTTACTAGCTTCAGAAAATTTATCACGTATATTCTCAATCAAATAAACTATTACACAAGAAATTATATGCTCAATATCATCTCATGGGAAATGTAACAGGGGAAATTTGGTTTCCTAAGGATTTTGTGCAAAGATGGGAACTTGAAGCTGCCAAGAACATTCAAGATGTTTTTTTTTTGATACAACTCAATCTTCATACTAAACTCTCATGATCTCATCACATAGACAATAATTAATCAAATCAATCATTATTATGTAATTAGTTATCTAACTTATCATCAAGAAAATATAGGAAACTAGCTATATGACATTACTATTACTAAAAAAATCCAATGCAATCACCAAAGTCTCATGATACTAATTAACTTCTCAAACTCAATAAGCGAATTGAAAGAAAGAGAGACTCAGTTAGCACAATTGACTGATCTGAAAAATCAAAATATTTGAATGGAAACTTAGAGGTCGATCATGAGCTCTTCCTTGGAACGAACCAGACGCCAAATAAAGCAGCTTGGCTCTTCAATTCCTTGAGAGCCACGGCTTTGTCTGGATTTTGCATGGAACATTCCTGGAAACACGTCTCTCTCTGCGCTCTCTTTTCCAAAACCCTCGCTACACTATTTTAAAACCGATTATATATGGGCTTTGAACTGGGCCTTGTTAGATTATTATCAGGTCCATATCACTCACTATCCGATTAACAACAACTAACTGAAGGAAGAGAAAACCTAGATGGTTGCAGTCAGAAATGACAATGACGATACCGGAGCTGCTTCCAAAGGATTTGGTAGAGGAGATACTCTGTCGCGTTCCGGCGACGTCTCTGAAACGATTACGAGCTACTTGCAAAGCGTGGAATCGTTTATTCAAAGATGATCGGAGATTCGCAAGGAAGCATTTTGGTAAGTCCGCAAAAGAGTTCATACCTCTGTTGTTGAGAAATGACTACAGGATTTTTCCGATTAGCGTTAACCACCATGGAGATAATCCAACTGTAGAGTTAAAAAGTGAGCTGAACGTTTCTGACTCTAAGAAATCAGAAGCTCGATTCGATATAACTCGAGTCATTCACTGTGACGGCTTGTTGTTATGCTCCTCCGAATTCGACGAATCCAGAGTCTTGGTTTTGAACCCTTTAATCGGTGAGACCAGGTGGATCAGAACCCGCGATTTTCACAAAGACGGCCGCAGCTTTGATCTCGGGTACTCTTACCAAGACGACCGCAAATCATGCAATAAGAAGAGCTACAAAATCTTGAGCTATTACCGTGGTACCAAGTATTTCGAAATCTACGATTTAACCTCTAATTCCTGGAAGAGTCTTGATGATATGATCGTTCCAGGCCGGAGCACTGGATTCTCTGAACTCAGCGTGTCTTTGAAGGGAAACACTTACTGGTTCGTTAGAGATGTAACAAAGACGCCCCGCACCATATCCTTGCTCAAATTTGACTTTACAACAGAGGAAACTGTGTATGTGCCTCTTCCCTATCAGACTCGTCGTTTTGAATCTACTAGTCTTTCGGTTGTTGGAGAAGAGAAGCTTTCTGTGTTGTTACAGCGAGATCAAAGTTCCAAGACTGAGATATGGGTGACAAATAGGATGGACGAGACCACCGAAGTGGTGTCTTGGAGCAAGGTCTTAGCATTGGATTTGAACCCTGATCTTAAGCTTTGGAATGATGCAAGTTTCTTGCTAGGTGAGGAGAAGAAAGTCGTCATGTCCTGTGAGAAATTAAGCAACGACGAGGTAGAGGTCGACAAGATTAGAGACATGATCTACATTGTTGGGGAGGATAATGTAGTCACAGAAGTGGAAATTGGAGCTACTGAAATTGATGGATGTCGCCCTGTTCTTCTTAATTATGTTCCAAGTTTGGTTCAAATCTGAGAGAGCTGGGAGCAACAGGATCAGAGGGAACTAAACACCGTCTGCATGTAATTTCTTGAGTTGGGTGTGCGTGTTTCTCTTAGTTTATCTGGTTCATGTTCTCTTTACGCTTTTAAGTATTTCTATTTCAGTGACAAAAGTGATTAAGAAAAAGCATGTACTATTGAGCTTTCATCTCTTCTCTTGATTTTCTTTTCACCCAAGTTTACAAGTTGTACAACTAGAAATCATCACCCAATTCACACCAAAAAAAAAAAACACAATCCCCAAATTACTCGAAACCCCAACTTTGCTTGTTTATACATTGTAACGTGCCAGGCAAGGATCAAGAGATATTGCTGAGATTGGGAAGCATGGCCGAGATATACAGTCCATTAGGTAGAAAATTCCAAAGTAACGTAGCATTAAACAGTCCAATAGAATGGCCAGTTGAAGTAGACGTGGTTGTGTGATTCTTTGTACAGTGTACAACTACGAACACTATAAGAGGCAGAAATGATTACCTTTGGATATGTCTCAGTGGGGTTTCGCTTTAGCACCAAAAAAAAAGTTAAACGAGACTTGTAGATTATCTCCCAGCAGATAATTCTTTTGTTACAAGAGTTCCCCTCAATTGACCAGATTGGACAAAACAACCCTCCACGGCCATAAGAGTAAAGGTAAAATAGATTCAGATCTCAGATCAAACACCTTGTTACAATGACCTCCTCAACCTTCAGCAATCTCCTAAACCATATTCTGTTTTTCTTAATAAAACCGAATAATGAATACTACAAGAGCCAAAAATATCAAAATCTTACTGGATAAGATGGACACAATAGATCCAGATCTTCTCAGTGTTAATGTCATTCATCAAAATGTAATCAACAGCTAGTCAAAAAAGTAAAGTGGAACACAAAATTTCAGTAACAAAGAAACAATATAAGCCACCGACGATATATAATAAAGTTAGTATAGAAACGAAATTTAATGGGTTTGTTGACTTCGTTTCTATAATAACTTTGGCAGCTTTGGAAGTTAATGCTATTTGATAACTCCAAGAGAAGACAGAAGAAAATTAAAAAAAAACACGAATCAGCCAAAACGTCGTCGCAACATGCTCCAAAAACCTTCATCGTCTTGGTGTCGTCTCTGGTCTACAGAGAGTAAAACAAAGTGTATAGTAGTCAGGAAAATTCAAAGTATACAATTAAATTATTTCTATGACTATACATTTTATTATTCATAAATGAAATCCGTATTTTAGTAAGCATTAAATAAGAGAGGTGAAATATAATACTAAAGGAATGGCTATTATTATTTTTATATAAAAATAAAAATAAAAACGAACCTTGTTGTGAGCAGCAGAGCAATTTCTGAATCTCTCTATCTTTCTCTGTTTCGTCCATTTTAATTCCATTAAATGCTTAAACCCCACAATCCATTAATGCTCACTCCTTCCACTTCAATTTTTTTTTCATCATCACCACCGTCCAATTTTCACCTTACATCTCTACCCTACACGTGTCCCTTCTCCTCCATCTCTCCGGCGATAACAGTGCCTCTGGATCTCCGCATCTTAACCGGCTCGATGAGTGTGGTGCTGTTCTGAAGAACATCGGACTCGTCATCGATTTCGTCCGCCGCGATGAGCTTCCCGTCGCTGGAATCCGTTCCGATATCGGGAAAAACACTCCCGCCGATGATCTCCGTCGGAAGAACGGTGATTTCGTGCTTCTGTAGTAACGGAACGAGAACACTCTCGATTTCGAAATTAGGTTTCCGAACGGTGATTGACGTTTGTTCCACGTAGATCTCCTGTATCTCCACGGAGACACCGTCGCTGGCTCCATCGTTACTCTCTCTGATTCCGATTCTCTCTCGCATTCGAACGAGTACGATCTCTTCAGCTCCCGGAACCGAGAAATCGCCGGTGATGATTGCTCTTCCATCGACACTGTGATCTCATGATCGTTCGTCGTGACCGCCGTATCAGCAGAGATTGTGTTCCAACTGCTCCGCGACGGTGTGATTTCGCCGCGGATGATGATCGCGTTACGCTCATCATCGTCGAGGCTCGGGCGAATTCGAGGAGCCATCAACGGAACGAACGGAGACATAGGCGTTAAAACCCCGGCGCCGGCGGATCCGAGAATGGCCGTCCGGCATAGCGGACAGTTAGGGTGAGATCGGAGCCATTCATCGATGCATTCAAGGTGAAAAGCATGGAAACATAACGGAAGTGTTCGTACATAGTCACCTTCTTCGAATTCCAACAAACAAACAGCGCAATCTCTGCAGTCAGCGGTGGAAGATTTCCCGACCGTGGTCTTCCCGGTGCAAGCGGCGGCGGAGTAGAGGAATAAGGGTAGAGTTTTGATGACGGAATCGTCTAATCCGTAGGGAGAGTAAGAAGAGTAGTGAAAAGAGTCGAAAGGGAAAGGGGAAAAGGATCGGAGATCGGAGGAAGATGTGGAAGCAGAGGAAGCTGAAGATAAGTGAAGGAGACGGCGCCGACGGCAACGCCACCGTCGAAAACGACGGAAAAGAGGAGAGATAAAACGGCGGGAGATAAGACGAGAGTAGGTGACGAAAAGAAAAGCGGCGGCTAAAACAACCACCATAGCGATCAGTGGAGGACTAAACTCCAAAGGAGGATCCGATGAACGGGAAAGAATCTCCTCCGATACTCCGGAAGATGGTGAAGGAGACGGTGAAATATCGATGGAACTAAGCGGTGGCGCGACGAATCGCATGGTGGTCTGCTAAAAAAAAAGAGTCTAAAACGAAGAAAAGAGTCTAAAACAGAGCATCCAGTGAAATGTTTAACGTAAAATGAGTATTTGGGGACTTTGTGGCCAAAAAAAAAAAAGCGTTGACTAAAGGTAAACCATATTGGGAAGACTCAAATTTACACGTCAGTGTTTTTTTTTTTGGGGATTCAAACAAATAAAATACGATGATTTTGATTCATAACTAATCAAATAATTGCAGATATGGAAGGCAATCAAATCCGTAGAGTCATTAGATGGTACACTAATCGGGTAATACTAGTATGTTCCGTTCTATAATATTAGCATATAAATTTAGCTTACTAGGAAGTAAGAGATTAGCAAAATGGAATGAGAGAGGATTAAAAAGAGGGAAAGCTAGTGCTCTGTTTTTAGGGTTGTTTGATTTTAATGTAGGTTTGATGTGGTGACCCACTCTGATACTAATGGTTTTTGGCAACTTTATTTAAGTGGATTTTTCGCGACTTTTGTTTTTTTTTTTTTGTTGGTTCTTGTTGTTGTGTGTGTGTGCGTGTTACTTGTTAGGATCAAAAAAACCTTTTTTGGTTCTATCTCCATTTGTTCATATTGGCACCTTGGGTGATCCATCCACTGAACTAGATTTTTTGGTTTTCCTTTTTCGGTGATATAATGAAAGTTATACTTTACTTATCACTCCACTTCAAATTAATGTATTCTTCTTCTTCTTAGACCTATGAGTATGACCAGATACATGCTTACTCGGTGGCAAATAAATTCAACGAGTAATTAATTTAGTCTAAATGACATCATATTTGATTTTTCACGTTTACTAGTACTCGAATAGTCAAGAAAAGATTATGATAGTCAAAGTTTAAGACTGTAATAGTGAAACAAGCCTACTAAACAAATTTACATGTACATAAGTTAGGTCCCCATCATCACTTCTTTCATGAACCAAAATTTACTTTCAAGTATTTTTTTCCTTGGTCAGAAAACAGAAATTACTTACAAAGATCTACTACTACTACTACTCCATACAAAGGTGGCAATAAAGGTGCAATTAAAAACCGGTCAGACGTACTTGCCTTTGGCCTATCTGTACAACCCCCCCCCCCCCCCCCCCAAAAAAAAAAAAAAAAAAAAAAAACACAATGAATCCAGAATTTATTGCTCAACTACTTCCTTTCTTTGAGTCCCGGAGAGATATTTCTTTACATTATTGTTCTTCATGCAAAATTATTATACTCCACAGAAAACAACGCATAACCGGTCACATCAGTTGCATTATGCATTCCGGTCTCAGACTTGAGTTTAACACATCTTTCGGTCTAATACTTATTAGTATGGCTCTTGGTTTAGCGTCTTATCATCGTGTTTTTTTGTTCAGACACTTGTTTATCCCACTGGCTTTCCACTTGTACAACACCTAACCCAACAACGTTTAAGTCATTTATACGAAATCGCAACCATAGCTATTGAGTACAAAAGTGTTCTCTTCTTTTAAAGTAGTTATCTTCACTCATATATTCAGAATGTGACTGGGGACTCTCTACTCCCTCCCGTAGAGACATTGTATTCTAGTAATGAAACTCTACTTGTTAACTTTGTTATTCTGTAACAGACGAACAAACCCAGAAACAAAATAAAAAGGTCTCTATCGGATTCAACCAATCTCAATTGTTCATAAACTTCTCACTGGATCATACTTTTACTACTACAACCTCTGTGTCTAACTCTCTGAGCTACAACAACAGTCTTAAAACATGGACATATCTGGGGGAGCTCCATACATACTCTTCCACGAATACGGTATCCGCCATTTCCCACCTTCTTCCCCTGCAGAAAACAAAACTTATTATTATGTTTTATCCGCTTCCATTATTTATTGCTCAAGATGTTATTAACCTTTATAGAAGAGAGCTGTTTACCATGGAATTTGTCAGGACTCAGACCCGTAAGCTTAGATGCAGCTTCTGCTAGAAGAAATGCTTCAGGAATGTTGTCTCCTTCAGAACAGTAGCATAGCAGGCATGTCACCTTCAAGCCTTTTGCCTAAACCCCAAAACAACATAAATCCCACGCAGGTCATGCAAGTGTTTTAACCATCTAAAATGAGTCTGCCTATGGATAAAATGGTCATTATGAGGCATTTATCTACCTTAAATGCTGAAAAAAGAGCTGCAAATGGCAAGCTTGGGTAGTAGTCTATGTCTTCGAGTTCATCTTCTGAAGGGAAAGTCAAGTCGTCTTCACTGTTCTTCTCAAAGACGGAGCTAAGGTACTTCCAACATCTTCCTTCTGAATCATACTCGTTCAATCTTCCAAATCCGAGCTTCTCACAGTGATCATCTCTTCCATCAGATCCGGTATTAGACAGATAATACACCTGCGGGCCTCTAAAGTAATTGTCAAAGAAGACTGCAAATCAACTTCTGAAGAGTTTGCTTACCAGTAACTATGACAAAAGAAAAACGTGCAAGTGGAGCTCATTTATCTATCACATTTGTAATTAGTCATGATGCTCTTTGCACTAGTCCATGCCAAGTTTCAGGTTGAAGCCATATGATAAAAATTACAGCAAAAAAACATAAAAAAGGTGGCGTTCTAGTTACCTTGACATATCCAAGTTATGCAGCCTTTGGAAGTCTAAACTGGACAGCACAATAACGTGCTTCTTTCCATTTGAAGCAGCAAAATTGGCTATATTCTCCACAAAGTTAATCATCATTCCCTGTTTTTCATCAACATTGTAAGTTTAAAGTGACCCACTAAATTCCCAACTCTTTTACTGAAAGGCTTAACTCTAGATAATTGGCTTTTCATAATCCCAACTCAACAAGCAGTGAATACCATACTGTAATCAAATAAGACCATCTAAATAACGAGGAACAAAACGGCTTCCAAAAAAAAGTACATACCTTTGCAACTGGAGACCGTTGCTGAGCAAGAGTAGTAGAAATTGAAGACGACTCATAAACTGAAACCCATAAAACCAAAGGGGGAAAGAATGAGGTTTCACAACGATAAAGGGGAAATTCAACAAGATAAAGTGGCATAGAAAACAATTTAATAGCCGATAATTTCTTATATATCATCTTAATCATATAAATAATAAACCAGAGGATACTTCATATAACAAAACATAGCAGCACCTCCCCTCGTTACATCAAAATTTGCAATAAAAAAAAGAAGTATATAGTTCGAGAAAACAAACCCTCGAAAGGAAGAGCGATCTCGCCACAAGGAAGAGGGCCATAAGCGTCATTGCCAACACAAGGAAGCAGATTTGGATCATCGAGATAACCAATTCTCTCTGCATCAGTAGATGACACTAGAAGATCAACAGCGAGCTGCCCTACATTCCCAATTGACAATGCAGGCTGGTTGTAAAAACAAAAAACAAAAAAACAATAAGCTCGTCAATGACAAAATCTCTAAGACATTTGTTTGATGAGAAAGATCAATGCCTCTAAACACTAAAAACCCTTTTCCTACAAGCTTAGTATCATTTTCTGAGAATTTCAAAGCTCCCAAGAAAGTTGGGAACTTTCTAATTTCAATAATCAGCTTAATTTCTCAAGAAAGCTTTAATTTTTAAATTTTACAGACGGAAATATCCAAAGGGAAGTAAGCAGAGTCACAGATCGAAATCTGGAAAAGCAAAGGAAACGAAACAACTTACGAGAATTAAAGTTGAGCACTCTTCGTTCACTCGCTTCCCTTCTTCAACAACAAAGTCCATGTTTGAAAACCGAATCGAGAAAGAAAAAAAAAAACAATAGTTACAGAATCTGATTGCAAATTTCGCAAGATCAATTTCGAAGAAAGAAGCTTTATGCTTCAGTAGTTTAGGATGCTTCTTCTTCTCCTCTGTTGGGCGAGCTTGAAGAGCAAGCCAGGGACTAATTTGGGCCTCTATAGGGCCTTAAAACCCAATAAATTTATGGACTATGAAGTATAGAAAGTAATACATGCATTGTAAATGTAGAGAAGATTCATGCAAACTAAAATAAGGACGAAACCAACACTGTTAAATCGAGTGAGTCAAAGATTAGGAATTTAGGATCGGCAAGCAAAGACATACTACATTACAGTGACAAATAGTTAAAAGCAACACGAAAAACGTGTAATAGTTATATGAAATATTTTCACTTGATTAGACAATTATTATCCACAGTGATCCATCCATATCATATCATATGAGGACAAATAAAACAAAAGGAAATAATTTTAAAATGAATTGAGTGAATCATTTTAAAAACGAGCTGCAAAGACTTTGTGATGTTAGTTGTCTCTTCCGTTGGGTACACTCTGTTCCTTGATCGCTCTCTTTTTCGCTTGCATAATTCAAATCGTGATGAAAAATAATAATTACGAAAATAAGGTTAATTAATTAAATTGATTTTTAAATTATGAGAAGAAACCATTCACCTTATCAGTTCTAAATAAATAAAAAGCATGACTATAATTTCAGAAATGTATATATATATATATATATATATATATATATATATATATTTAAAAATTAATAACTATATGCATATGGTATGTTGTTGAACGTTAAAATGAAAAAAAAAATATAATATGGATTTGATTTAAAAAGAAATGGAAGAAGGACACCCGGAGGTCGTCTGTCAAGGAGTGGCGACCAAAAAAGTCTATATTCAATGATATATTACGAAATCAAGAATCTTATCCTCTCTATTTGAAAATTCTGATTAGTTTTAGAGAGAAACAATATAATGTACATTATGTCCATTTGATTAGTTTTATTAACTTGGGACTCCAAACAAAGACTATACCAACCAATGTTTTTTAACTACGAAAACTTTATTTTTGTTATCACACACACGTCGTCTCTGCGATACTCTTCCAATATATCGGGTGAGATGTGTCCCTAAAGATCGTGTTTTTCAAAGAGGGCCAAATGTGATACAATAATATAAGAAGATCATATAATTATCATTATATTTGCTTCTTACATTATCATTGACCATAGTACACACGATATACAATAGCAACGGTTCATGATATATAAATTCATTATGTGTATGATTTTAGACGATTATTTATTAATTTCTTCTCGATTCGAGTATATAGTACTCACCTAACAAATATGTATACTTGGACTAGTTTTCATATATTCATGGTGAGATCACCTTTACGTGTCTTACGAATACGTGTACATTTTGAAGTTTTTTCTTTTTTAGATTTGTGGAATCTGTATGATAAGAAGGAAAACAAATATCAGGCAAATTGGAGAACTTAAAAAAAATTACTAAACCAATATTCAATAAAACTGTGGAATATGGATCAATTTTTTATATTCTAACATGAAATAAGTATTGGTATCTTAACCTTATAAGTTATAATCGACACTACGGCTGCAATAAATCATCATCTATAGTATAGATATAGCTAGTTTGCAAACTAATACTCGATGAGGAGTACTAATTGGTATTAGGGAAAATCTAAACCTTTCTAGACTTCTTGTTAATTATAGAACAATAAGAATATTAAATATCAAAGACGTATATTTGTTATCGTATAAACGGAAAAAAATGGATCACTTCTGTAAAAGTCAGCGCGGACGTTTTCTACATTTCAAAACCTAACATGTCAATAAATAAATCGTAAAGGTGCATTGAACATTATAGTACACATCGTCACATCGCTGTTAGTATTAATGTTTTTTCATCCATATTTGAAGAAAACTGATGGCACAAACCACTAAACAAAAGTATCAAATTTTATGATATTGCACGAAGTCAACAAAAACATTTTCTTTATCCTTGCTTCTTTTTTATTTATTTAAAGACTGTAATTAAACTTCTTGTGCGAACAATATTTATGTTATGTTGCTGATCTTGCTGTAACACGAATGACGAGTTTTGGTGATATGAAAGAAGATATTTCTCAATTTACATCCCCAAAGAGCCTTGCGTGTAAAAATCTCACGTCCTATATCATCGACTACGTACATATATATCTATGTTAAATTCTTCAAAAGACTTCTTTTTTTATATTGCCTACGTTTTCAATTTTAACTTTCAACTAATTAGTACCAAGTTATCAATGAAACTAATATAAAGTCAAAGATAATTATTGTGTGAATAATTATATTAAGACGAAAAATTTATCAAAACTAGCTCGTTTCAATCTACCAAATCTATCATATGATATATAAAATCTTTGACTTCCGTACACCCATTGTGGCATTGTATTAGTGAATAAATAATCGATTATATAATAAGCTAGTATACTTTAACTTGTAAATAACTACAATTGTATACAAACTTTGTTTAGATGTGTCAAACTATATTCTTAAAAGTATAATAATTTTTCTCCATATATAGAAAGCTCAGATTATATTCGGACCACGCAGCGAGTGCCGAGTGGGATCAACTAAGCCACCCATAATATAACATTCTCCCCATTTACATAATTATTTCAGAATTACTTGCTTATTGGGTAACAAAATTTTGTTTCTTTGTTCATTTGTCACATTGATATGGTTGTGTGAAACTTCAAAGTTCCAAAGATATAGTGGCGTTTTTATGAAAATGATTTTAATTGGTTTTATTTATGTATGGCGTTGGAAATTAGAGTAATCCTTAGCATTTCTGTAATTGGTATTGTATATATGGGGCTTGTACGTTTGCCATGGTTGTGACGGCATGCGTACGTACCATTGGTATTATTTTTCTTTTTGTTAAAACGTACTATTTCCCATTTGTATTTGAGACTACGATTTTTTGTTTGTTTGGAACTGTAGTTATATATCAGACAACGATTGATCGTGTAATAAATCAAAACTTATCACATAATTAATAATGCATGCATGTCGTGTCAAATGAACGGCGTGTATTATATTCCTGTATAATGAAGAAAAAAAAAATGAAAACTTGTCTGATTAAAACGATAGTTTAGTTCTGGTTACCGAAAGTGACAACTTCACTTCGAATCATTAATTAAGGTCTATCTAGACTAAGAAGATCGAGTGGTCATAATCTGTCCGAAAAGTCATTGGAAATTCGAAGGCAAGGCGCGGTACGTAAAATATAACAAATTTTTTTTAAAAAAAAATATATAGCACTGACTATACAGCAATTACAATGGTGATATTTCAGCTGAATAAATATATAGTGTATTAAGTTAGTAGAAAATAAAGTTAAAGGTAATATGTTAATTACTAGTTAAATTATCCTAATTATTCATTTTTTAATGAAAATTATCCTACTAGTTTAGCATGGTCATACGTACCTTTCCACTCTTTACTCTTCATTTTTCTTTAGCATTTAGCAACCACCTTAACTACTTCTCAGTTTTGATTAATAATACAAATATGAACTTTTCGTGTTATACGTATTGATATCGTAATAACAGCGTCTGAAATGGAACATAGATGTCGTTTCTAGACCATTGTAATATGTAATGTCCATTAGCATGCAAGTACCATCCATAGCCGTGGGCGTGTGGAAATTAAACTAGACAGACTATAGGGTTCGATAACTGACCATGCGTTACCATAGTTCGATCGAGTCCCATGACCATTGACAATTAACAATTTCCATATTTGTTCCAACATTTTTTTTTATAATATATGGATATGGAGAAAAGGTAAAAGGAGGATTTATTTTTTATACGAAACCCTAAAAATGTCAAAACTCGTCTAGCTGTCAATGATCGTTTTCATTTAATTAGGGTTTGACTTTAGAGATCGATCGGATAATTATTTTCTTCTTATTATTTTCTTCTTCTTAACTTACATGAAATCTACAAAGCTATACTAGTTTTGGAATCTCAAGGTTTTTATTTATGTTTTCGAATCTCTAAATTAAAAACTTAACATCTGTGACTAATAAAAAAAGAAAATTTAACATTCTTATTTGAGAAGAGAAGATCCCAACCCATATATATGAGATAGTTATCCAAAAATGTACTTTACATGCCATCTTTTTCTTTATCATCGTAATGAAAGTCAATATCGAAATGAAAAGACCATTTCTTTTATCGCAACGAAAGTCAATCAACTTGTATGAAAGTTTTATTTCGGTTTTATCATATTTTATAAATACACATGAGAAAATGTGTTGCGACTTGTGCTCTTTCTTCTTTGTCGGCGTTTTGATCCGTACCTAAGGAAAAATGTTACAATATATATTATTATCAAACAAACATATATATATATATATATATAATGGTTAATGTATGTGATGTGCTAACTAAAACCTTAAAAATTATACAAATATATTCAAAATTTCATTTAGTAAAATAAAGAAAACTGAAGCCTTCTTAAATTTAACACTTAAACGTACGTCGTGAATGTTAAATATGGCGTAGACCAAATTACAACATCGAGGCTTTGTGGTTAAAGATGGATAAGAATCGCGTCCATTCACGTACGTACATCAGTCTCCTTGGAAGTTCTATTTCCATTTTTTTTTTTACCATTTTCTAAACTCACAATAGAAGATAATATTGCATTCGATCTGCTTCATATCACATCTTGACCATATCCAAAACTAAACCTACTCTTTCGTCTTTCACTTTTTCGAAGTCACATTGATTAGAGTATATGAAGTTTTGTGGAACGACACTCTCCATTTGTTTTGGTTCTCCGGTTCTTCCCCCTCCCCCACATTACCATAATATATTATCTCATAAGCAGTGCATGTTAAGAAATTAATATGTCAAAGGAAAATAAATTACAATACTGAGATAAGTTGAATTCAGTTCATCTCTTATCATCATATATCAGCCGATCCGTCTTCACAGAAAAAAAAAATTTAACAAGAACAATATTAAGTTTTCGTATGATACATCCAAGTATCCGATAAATCTTGAAATGGTCTCGTACTGTCGTACACATACTTAAAATATCTTGTATGTAGTTTCTATTATTCTATATCTAATGGATATTGAATATTGGTATCATTGATATTTATTTAATTTGTAAATTTCACAAATATCATTTTCTAGATTAAATTCCAATGGAAATGGATTAAAAAGAAATGGTCCATCGATGTAGTACAAAAAGACTTCCTTATCGGTTGGTTGGTTCACGGAGGGAGATCAAGGGAGTCGTCATAAAAATTCAAAACATCTGGAAGAAAACTAGTTTTTTCCTTTCACATGTCGAAAATAAAAAAGCCCCCAAAATAAAAATCAAAACTCAGGTTGGAACAATAGTGTAATCGTCACGTAATGTTTTACATATGCAACGTGTGAAGATGATCGGCCGCCAACACAGCCACACACGCGTTATCTTCATTCAACCAACTCCCTAAACTAAAACTATAAACCGAATCTTCGTACGGACGCATCTCATGTTTTACATATTTTCACATTGCCCAATACCAATATGTAAAACTACTCTTGTCATTTTTTCTTTCTTATACACTAAAAAAACAATGGAAAATTAATTATTATTAATAGATAATTAAAACCAAACTACAACATCTCATTTTATCATACACACATCTGTTTTGAGACCGTCCACTTAGTTTTTTTTTTTTTTTTTCACCCGACGACCGTCCTTTGAGCTTTTTATCAGTCAACAGTTTTTAATTTAAATTTCCAAAGTTGCTTTACATTGTGTTTAGTAGTAGTAATTAATCTTTTCTTAAATAAATGATACAGGCGGGTCTCTTCATGTGAAAACTGGCGCTCCCGGTATCTGACGGTCACGTCTTCGGTCTTTAACACCACGTGTCATTCACCCATGTCGTCCGTTCAACAACCCTTTTTTCTATTTTTTTCTCTCTATATATAAACCAATCCCAAGTTCCCAACGTCCTCCATTTACACACTCTTTACATTTCTTACCAAACTCATAAAAAAAATTAGTTTTCTCTCCAAATCCTCAGAAACAAATATTTCCAACTTCTTTTCCTTTTTCTCCCACACGACAAGGAAATTTAAAACCCTCATAATTCCTTGACCAAAGAAAAATATAAAACCTTCCAACTGCTGCCCAGCTCAAATTATTATTCTTTTGTGTTATCTTGTAAACAATATGGTTATAGCTACAGAAACCACCAGTTCTAGTAGTAGTAGTCATCACCGGAGACTCACTTTCGCCGCCTTCTTAAACTCCGATCCCGCTGCCGAAGAAGAAGAACAACGGAGCCATGGCGTTGATCATGATGTCATCAATCCCACTACTACTAGCAACAACAACAAAATGAACAAGGATGTCCATTATTACCAACAACGCCAAAGCAATGCTTCGACTACTAGCGGCGAGTCGTCTCCTAATCAGGTTCTGTCCCCATGGAATCAATCTTACTCTCCTTACTACACCGACACCACAACGACTCCGTCCATGTCTCCCTCCCCGTGGAACCAAACTTACTCTCCCTACTACAAGTCTCCTTGGATCTACCAGACTCGAAACATGGATGCTGATACCGACAACGGTTTGATCGGTACGATCGTCAGACAAGACGGTCATGTCTACTCGTTAGCTGCTTCGGGAGATCTCTTATTCACCGGATCCGATTCCAAGAATATTCGTGTTTGGAAAGATCTCAAGGACTTCACCGGGTTTAAATCAACAAGCGGATTGGTCAAAGCCATTGTGATAACCGGAGATAACCGGATTTTCACCGGTCATCAAGACGGTAAAATCCGGGTTTGGAGAGGTTCTAAAAGAAGAACCGGGAGCTATTCACGAGTCGGGAGCTTGCCGACGTTGAAGGAGTTTTTGACAAAGTCAGTGAACCCGAAGAACTACGTCGAGGTTCGTCGCCGGAAAAATGTTCTCAAGATTCGTCATTACGACGCCGTTTCGTGTCTTAGCTTGAACGAAGAGCTCGGTTTACTCTACTCCGGCTCGTGGGACAAGACTCTCAAAGTCTGGAGATTATCTGATTCGAAATGTCTTGAATCCATTCAAGCTCACGACGACGCCATCAATACGGTGGCTACTGGTTTCGACGATTTGCTATTCACCGGATCCGCCGACGGAACTTTGAAAGTGTGGAAACGTGAGCTTCAAGGCAAAGGGACGAAACATTTCCTGGTTAATGTGTTGATGAAGCAAGAGAACGCTGTAACGGCCTTAGCGGTTAATTTAACAGCGGCGGTAGTTTACTGTGGTTCTTCTGACGGCACCGTTAATTTCTGGGAAGGGCAAAAATTTCTTTCACACGGCGGAACTCTACGCGGCCACCGTATGGCGGTGCTCTGCCTCGCCGCCGCCGGGAGTCTGGTTTTAAGCGGCGGAGCTGATAAGAACATTTGCGTGTGGAGGAGAAACGTCGATGCGACGCACTCGTGTCTCTCCGTCTTGATGGACCACGTGGGACCTGTGAAGTGTTTGACGGCGGTGGAAGAGACGGAGGAGGAAGGCGGCGGTGAGAATGGAGATCAGAAATGGATAGTGTATAGCGGAAGCTTGGACAAATCTGTGAAAGTCTGGCGCGTGAAGGAGACGGCGTCTACAGTTAGTGGCTGAGATGTGTTTAGAGGGAGGAGAGAGCACGCGCCGCCTTAAACGCGTGAAGATATGGAGTATGGTAAAGGGGAATGTTCCGCGGCCCATGTGATTCCTGCCGTTGTGGTCAAGACAAAGATTTTTTTTATGGCCGGCTAAAAGAAGCAGTTCACACAACCAATAGGAAACTGCCACGTCATGAAAAGTATCTAAAAGGCGTTTTAGAAAGTTCCTCTAGTTTATTCGATCTTCTTGTAAACTGCACATACTTATTTTGAGTTACGTTTTAGAAAAACATTGTTTCATTGTATTGAATCATTTGTTTATTTATTAATTCTTACTGAAATTCGTTTAATATTCATATTTCTTTTTATTCGTTATTATTTAACAATAGTTCTTGTCTAAGAGAAAAATTGGAAGGGAAGATTAGTAATATGTACGTTATAGGATGATTTGTTAGTTCAATTTTGTTGAAAAGGAAGAAAGTCATTGAAAAAAATGGGATATAAAACTTTTTCCTGGTGTGTTCGTGAATGTGAAAAAGTATCATTTTCGTGGGATTTAAGAAGTTTGGTACACATTTATACATGTATGAAATGCGCATATATAACTTGACATCCAAACACGCCTTTCTATTTCTAATAAATCTCAACTCAATAATAACTTGAAGAATCTAATCGATCTTAATTAATTGATTTCTAGATATTATCACACAACTTTGTTTTTTGCTGAAGTAGGACAAATACAATCAGTTGTTCTTGCCGTAAGATTAATTAGTTGCATGTTCGCTTTGAAAACTTGACCATTGATAGTGTCATAAGTCATAACTCATATAAAAGTCGAGAAAGTATAGTAAATGGTATACATTGATGGAATATGAAATATGACGCAGTCAAATATTTGTTCAGATTCTTCTCCTATTTTCTAGGAAGATATTTAACTTGTTTGTGTTTATATAGTTTGTAAATCTCGATTGTAAACACTCAAGAAAATACACAATCTTTCATGGTATCAGAGCCTCATCGCTCTTAATCTCTTCTTCTCTTCTATTCTTCTTCTTCTTCTCCTTCAATTTTTTCTTCTCTGCTTCAATGGCTGCTGTCACTGAACGTGCCTTTGGTGTCACCAACATCAAGTCACACATTCCCTTGATTCTCGATTTGAATGATCATAACTACGATGCTTGGAGAGAATTGTTTCTCACACATTGCCTTACGTTTGATGTTCTCGGTCATGTCGATGGCTCCTCACATCCTGCGAATGATGCTGATCAACCTTGGTTGAAACGAGATGGTCTGGTCAAGCTATGGATCTATGGTACTTTAGCACCTCCACTATTCAAATCAACATTCAAGACAGGAGGAACAGCGAGAGACATTTAGCTACGGATCGAGAACCAATTCCGCAACAACAAAGATGCGAGAGTCATGCAAATCGATAATGAACTTCGAACTCTGGAGATTGGAAATCAATCGATACAAGACTACTGTCAAGCTCTCAAATCCTTGGCAGATCTTCTATCAAACCTTGATTCTCCTGTCAATGATCGAAACCTGGTGATGTACATGCTGAATGGTCTGAATGAAAAATTTGACAACATCATCAATGTTATCAAACATCAGAAACCATTACCGTCGTTTGATGATGCCAAATCAATGCTTCAGGACGAAGAGTCTCGGCTTAAAAAGGCGCACAAGGCCATTGCTTCACACTCTGCTCATGCCTCATCTCCTGCAGCACTTGTAACGACAAACACATCAGATCAAACGCAACAGAATCAGACCAGTGAGAACAAGAACTATCGTCCATGGCGTCGCAACAACCATCGAAACAACAAAGGTCGCAACAATCAGCAGAGCACACAGCCACAACAACAACAACAGAGACCTCAGTTTCCTTCATGGGGTCCTCCTGCTTATTGGCCAACCCCATATCCGTCTTGGCAGCCATCACCCTACACTCCATGGAGTCCATATCCGACGAACTTCCACAATCGCGGACTATTGGGACCTAGCCCGAGATCACAGAACTCTTCACAGGCTGAAGCGCATATAGCTAGTCTTCAACCTACAAGAGACTTTGCTGAAGCTTTCAACACCATGACTCTCACAGACCCTTCCTCTGGAGGCTGGTACATGGACTCTGCAGCTACAGCTCACTTAGCATCTTCGGCAGGTATGCTCCAATCTGTTGTTAATTCGAATATCAAAAATTCAGTCATTGTTGGCAACGGTTCTTCCATTCCTGTTTCTCTCACTGGCTTTACTTCTCTTCCTTCCTCCACTCGTCCTCTCAATCTCCATAACGTTCTTGTCACTCCCAAAATCATCAAAAATTTAATTTCTGTTCGTCAATTCACAAAAGACAACGCTTGTAGTGTTGAATTTGACCCCTTTGGTTTTTCTGTGAAGGATCTTCTCACTCGGACGAGTCTGCTCCGCAGTGACAGTAATGGAGATCTTTATCCTCTTCAACCTCTTCTCAATAAAACAGCCAAATCTCATTCCGCCTGCTTATCCGTTTCTCCATCTCTTTGGCACATGAGACTCGGACACACCAATACTGAGACTCTAAAATCTCTTCTTGCTTCTAATAAATTCGATTGTAATAAGATAAGATTACCCTCTTCTTGTAATGCTTGTCAATTGGGAAAACATGTTAAGCTTCCGTTTCATCAATCGAAATCAGTTTCTTCTGCACCTTTTGAACTTATTCATTCTGATGTTTGGACCTCCCCTATTCCAAGCATGAGTGGTCTTCGTTATTATGTTCTTTTCCTTGATGATTTCTCGCATTTTCTATGGGTATATCCTCTTCGTCGAAAAAATGAAGTCCTTACCAAATTTCTTCACTTTTCTGCGTACGTTTAAACCCAATTCAATGCCAATATCAAATCTTTTCAATGTGATAATGGTGGTGAATTTGTGAATGAGCAGTTTGCTCGTCACTTTGATGAAAATGGAATCAAAGTTCGATTCTCTTGTCCTCATACTTCCCAACAAAATGGAAAGTCAGAGAGAATGATTCGTTCCATCAACAACACCATAAGAACATTATTGTTTCAAGCTCAACTTCCACCAACTTACTGGGCTGAAGCTCTTCACACCACCACTCATCTTCTAAACATTCTTCCCTCTTCTACTATAAATTTACAAAGTCCATATGTTGTTCTTTTTCAAAAAGAGCCAACATACGATCACCTCAGGGTCTTTGGGTGTCTTTGCTATCCAAACTTAAACAATTCACCTACACATAAACTTTCCCCTCGTTCTGCTCCTTGTCTCTTCCTTGGTTATCCTACGCAACACCGAGGTTATCGATGTCTGGACCTAAAAAATAATAAGATTATTATTTCCAGACATGTGGTTTTTGATGAAAGTATTTTCCCGGCAGCTAATAATAAGTCTCAAACTCTACAAACGTATGATTTTTTAAATCACGTTGATGAGCCATCAGCTATGTTTAAGGAAATACTTCAAGCTCCAAGCCACAATATTCCTCAGCCCACTATTCCTCAACAAGTTGAACCTCCACCTCAAACTGTTGTGCAACCATCGATTCCTAAAGCTTCTTGCCACCCCATGGCAACAAGAAGTAAAACAGGAACGAAAACAACTAGAAACCAAGCTCTTATTACTTCCTCTGTTTCGCCTATTCCCACTACTCACCAAAAAGCTTTGTCAGATCCGAACTGGAACCCAGCAGTGACTGATGAATATGATGCTCAAATTAACAATAAGACCTGGAGTCTAGTACCTCGACCCGAAAATGCTAACATTGTTAATTCTATGTGGTTGTATAAGTATAAACATGATGCAGATGGGAACCTCACTTGATACAAGGCAAGATTAGTTGCGAACGGCAAAACTCAAGAGGAAGGCATTGACTACTTTGAGACGTTTGCTCCAGTTGTTAAACCAGCAACGATTACGGCTGTTCTGCATGTTGCGGTTTCTAAAGGCTGGAACACCAAACAACTTGATGTTAAAAATGCCTTTCTCCACGGGGATCTCACAGAGACAATATATATGCATCAGCCACCTGGTTTTGTAGACAAGAACAATCCGAGCTATGTCTGCAAGTTACATAAGGCTATTTACGGACTGAAACAAGCTCCACGGGCGTGGAATGCAAGGTTCACAAAGTTTGTGTCAAAGCTTGGTTTTACAATGTGTAAAAGTGATAATTCTCTATTTGTCTTCAAAAAAGGTCAGGACATTGCTTATCTCCTGCTTTATGTCGATGATATCATTCTCACAGGCTCAACTCAAGCTTTGATAGATCACATCACGATGTCACTGAAAACAGAATTCCCAATGACTGATGGAGGCCGTTTAAGCTACTTTCTTGGTGTAAAAGCAGAGCACAACAATGCTGGGATTATGCTCTCTCAAACTCATTACGCTAAGGACATCATCACAAAAGCAGGAATGCAAGAGTGCAAACCAGTCTCAACACCAGTTGATGTAAACTCAAAGCTAACGGGTGAGTGTGGAGAACGTATACCAAATTCCAAAGAATATCGGAGTTTGGCAGGAGCATTGCAATATCTAACATTTACAAGACCAGACATCTCTTATGCAGTGCAGCAAGTCTGTCTGTTTATGCACGATCCCAGAATTCCACACATGCAAGCTTTAAAGCGTATCATTCGGTACATTCAAGGAACACAAACGCATGGACTTCAGCTGTACCGTGGCAAGATAGGAACGTTGACAGCATATACTGACGCAGATTGGGCAGGTTGTTCAGATACAAGACGATCAACATCGGGTTATTGTGTTTATCTTGGAGAGAACTTAATCTCCTGGTCATCGAAACGTCAACAAACAGTTTCTCGTTCAAGTGCTGAATCAGAGTACAAAGGTGTTGCAAATGTGGTTGCAGAGACATGTTGGATTCGTAACTTGCTTCTTGAGATGCATTGTCCGATGAACACAGCGACTTTGGTCTACTGTGACAACATAAGCACTGTGTATTTGTCAAACAATCCGGTTCAGCACCAGCGAACAAAACACATAGAGATTGATCTTCATTTTGTTCGGGAAAAAGTTGCTCTTGGTCAGGTGAAAGTAATACATGTTCCTTCTTCTCTACAGTTTGCAGACGTATTCACTAAAGGCTTGCCTACGATGTTATTCAACCAATTTCGGTCCAGTTTAACCGTCCGAAGCTCAGACGATTTCACTGAGGGGGAGTGATGGAATATGAAATATGACGCAGTCAAATATTTGTTCAGATTCTTCTCCTATTTTCTAGGAAGATATTTAACTTGTTTGTGTTTATATAGTTTGTAAATCTCGATTGTAAACACTCAAGAAAATACACAATCTTTCATACATTACCTTTGATAATGGCAGATAGTAAAACAAACAAAAAACGTGAATGAATGTGCGAGAATGTTAAACAGATGATTGGTTTAGACTTTAGAGGCTAGTAAAACCCCCTTTTATAGTATACAAAGGTACCACATAGATATATAGATCATAGATTGGATCTCATACGTTTTTGGATTATTTCTAAATTGATCGAATAGAAAACCGAAATAAGAAATTTGAAATATATTCGTATGTTTGGTAAAATTGTTGGTTCAGTCTGTTGACAAAAGATGTAGCCATTGGAAAATTAAAGAGGAAATGTAATATTTTACGCTTGTCTTAAGAACGTACTTAAAAAGTCTCCTTTTCTTTGGATTTACGTTTGATATACAAATCTTTTGTATAAACTAACTACGTATATGTATAATATATATATATCTATGCACACTGACATATACATGCACCCAGCAGGCCAGCACCCTTTCAGAAGATCACTACAAGAAATATCTGAGAATGATTTGAAATGGGTATTATCGTCTCTGTGTGTTTTCTCTTGATTTTAAGGTTACAACAACAAACATCGAAGTTAAATATTGTGCGCCACCATAGTTAGGCAAATCCCCACTAGTTTCTTGTACATTTGACTTTAGTTAATTAAGAATGATTATGCCCATAATCTTGACTATTTTACTCTTCAATGTTAATTATAAAATTAATTTTCATATGGTAGACTATTATATATACTATATAGGTCTTGTTAAGTAAACTTCACTTTTCGTTTTCAGTATTGTGTATAAAATGTTCTCTTAAACCGTAGGCATGCATGTAAATAATTTGTAAAGCACGATTTCAATTAAAATAATTTTATGCTCACACACGCATTCAGCAGTCAGTGGTTTTATAGGTAGCTATAATTAACAAGGTATAAGTATTAGTATATGTTTTGGTTGTTCTTAATCTTATTTTTGATTAAATATTAGATTATTAACCCCTATGTTAGGAGAAGTAAATGTAACCGACCTTAGCTCAGTTGGTAGAGCGGAAGACTGTAGTCGTTTGCAGACAATCTTTAGGTCGCTGGTTCGATTCCGGCAGGTCGGAAAGTTTTTCAAAAAATTTTAAACTCAGAATTGGGCTTTAAGAGATAAAAACCAGCCCATATTATGATTGTGCTTAAAAAACCCAGATCCAGTTTCATAAACTGGGTTATACAAGTGTTCATGCTTTTGGTTCCAAATTATGTACATCAAGTAGTAACAATGGTACACTGGTCTAGTTCACAACTTTGACTAGTGTTTTTTTTTTCTTTCTGATAGTCACCTGAATTTTCTTTCTTGGGCATGTGCTGTGCTGTGCGCCTGTACTTCACTACTTTGGTTAATTTCCACCTTTTACGTCCTTTAGTTTTTTAAAAAGCTATGATAATGTCTTTAGTGGAGAGAACTGTGTTGTAAGAAAACAAAAGAGTCTTGGAAACTACAAAGAGTTAAAGTAACTTTGTCACTTTGTCAGATAAAAAAATCTTACCAATGTAACGACAGAAAAACTTATCTGCCTTCTCGGTTTCTCTTTTTACGGCTTTTAACTCTCTCCCCCCCCCTCACTCACTCATCAGTCATCACTCTTCACTTTCTCCTTCCCTTCTATGAGCGAAACAAAAAATTAAAAATGGTTACAACCCGGAAAACGATGGCCAGAGACACCTTCTCCTCTCATCGCCGACAACCGCAAGATCCTGAGTCGCCGGTGAAGAAGTTCTTCAAGTTGGTCTTACCTTCAACAATGGAGAATAACATGATGGTAAATTAACAACACTTTTTATTACTGTTTGCATGTTTTGTTATTTGATTCGATTCGTTTTGTTGCTTTGCAATTTCTAGAGATTATATCAACAGATTTCACTAAACAGCTCTCCGTATTCTTGTTTTAGGAACCTAAAAGTGAGATTAGATTGACTTATCTCTCTTCTTAAGACATGCAGATCTGACATGTTGTAACCTGTTTCTGAAAAATACTGACAATGTTTTATAAACTCTAAAATCAGAGGATACCGCCAAAATTCGTGAAGCTACAAGGGTCTAAATTCCCTGATGTTGTTACATTGGAGACTCCTGTGGGATTCAAGCGTTCGATAAAGCTCAAACGGATCGGTCAAGAGATTTGGTTCCATGAGGGCTGGAGTGAATTTGCAGAGGCTCATTCCATCAAGGAAGGCCACTTTCTCTCGTTCGAATACGACGAGAATTCGAGTTTCCATGTAATAATCTTCAATGTTTCCGCTTCCGAAATTGACTATCCACCAGATGCACTTCAGATCAGTGACAGCGACGATGATATAGTCGATATTACAGACAAAGGGTTTATTGGAACTCAAGGTACAAGGAACAATGATCAATCTGTTAATGGTGAGCACAAACTCAAGAAGAGACCAAGAGACATCGAGTTAGACAAGATTCTACACAGTAAGAACACTTTGTTCTCCATAACCTTATGATTAACAAGATTGGGATCTGAATATCTTTATCTGTGTGTAGAAGTTGATGTGCTCGATTCAAACCAAGTGCTCAAGGAAGAAGAAGAAGACGACAAGAGAGTCTTCAGGGGATAACAGAGCTTTTAACAGAGACCTGCGAGTGTATTTGTTGTGTAATGTTAATTATGACTTGGATGAAACTAAGAATTGCACAATAAGTAGTGTTCTGATCCTGACCTGTAACAAGCTATTTTAAACAAAACTGAAACCTGGTCTTGTTTTTATTCTTCTTTCTTTCATCTCGTTCCTCAGCTTCTCTACCTCTAACCATTTCCCTTTATGAGCTAACACATTCGATAAAGCTACATAATCTTCACATTCAGAACTTGAAAACGAAAACTTCTTCTTCTCCTCTTGTTCTATCTCGAGGAGAGCCTTTCCGATCTCTTCACCCATTACAGTCTCTCCATAAATGCTGCACGCATTGCAGAGACTTCTTAACAAGATAGCGTCTGGTTTTATAGGCATAGCTAAAACAAAATCATAAGCTTCTTGTATCCGCCCTGTTTTACCAAGAAGATCTACAATGCATCCGTAGTGTTGAATCACCGGTGTGATACCAAATCTTGTCTTCATGCTTATGAACAGCTCGATTCCTTCTTGAACAAGACCTATATGACGATAAGCAGATAGCAAGCTAGTGAAAGTTATCTCGTTTGGTTTGATCCCAGATTCCGCCATTCGGTTTAGAAGATTTTGTGTTTCGTTTCCTCTTCCATTGAGAGCTAGCCCTGTTGCCAGTGAAGTCCATGTCAAGACATTCTTCACTTTCATTAACTCAAACACAGAGAAGGCGCTATTTAAGCACCCGCACTTTGAGTACATGTCGACAAGTCCAGTACCAATGAAGACATCAACTTCAGGAGTGAAACCGAGTTTTTCTATGTAACCATGAACTAGACAACCAATTTCGAGCAAACCCGTCTGAGAAATGGCTGAAAGAACACAAACCATGGTTGTATCAGTAGGTCTAACTCCATTACCGCAGCAAGAGAACCTCCGAAACAAAATCATAGCCTTTCTAGCATTGTGATTCCCTTTGTCCTTATGTGAACAATATCCACCGATCATTGCGTTCCATGTAACACAGGTTCTCTCAGGTATTTCATCAAACACCTTCCTCGCGTAACGTAAATCCCCATTCTTAGCGTAGAAATGGAGTAAAGTGGTTCCAATCAGCTCAGATTCATAGAGAAATCCAAGCTTTTTCACCATACCATGAACAATTCTACCAACCCGTAACGCTGACGACGAAGCTGACCTAGCACAAGCGCCAAGAACGAAGACAAACGTGCGCTCATTGAGATAAAGCAACGAACTTTTTGATGCCCAGCTGGTGAAAATTCGAATTGAGTCCTCTGGTTTGCTACATTTAAGCAATGTGTTGAAGAGAAACTTGTCAGGATGGCCAAATCGAGGAAACACCAGCAAATGAGTAAGCTTGGAGCTTTCTGTCGATGGCTTTGAACAGTATTGGCCTATAAGCTTGCCGAAAAGAGAATTATCTTGGCAGCCATTGATTATCAGTTGAGCATGGATTTGCTTAGCCTGAAACAGAGTTTTCGAGTTCTGATTCAACAAGGACACAAATCTTGGTCCAGGAAAAACAGAGCTCATAAGCACCAAACTTTGATTATGTATTAAGGCAAAGAGAAGGAGAAACAAAAACAAGGAGATCAAGAAAAATTGAAGAGTTCACAGCACAAACACAAACCCATCTTCATCATATCATCATTATGGTCATAAGTTCAGATACCAAATTGATGGAGATTAGGTATTTACAAACTTTTAAAACTTCTTAAACCCTAACTTCTTCTACTCAAACAATTTGAGTTCCACTCCGAGGTTATATATAATGAGTAAAAACAACATATCCACATCGAAAGCACAACTAAACCCGAGAAGAAAAAAAACGAGACACTGACGCAATGACACGGACAGAGAGAGAGAGTTTTAGTTGTTTTTAAATTAAGATACCCTACACGAAATTGTACTTGGAAATCCCCACTGCAGACTGATCACACCATAACACTTTGCTCAGACGTACTCACTGACTCGAAAGGCCGTTACTTTCAGAACGAAATCTCTGGTTCTGAGCAGCTCGAACACACACACGTCTCCTTCTCCTAGGTTGTTCTCCAGAGTAAACTCGTACCATCCTTGACTGAATTTGGCTCTCCCAGCTTTGTAGAGACATCGTACAGGCCATTGTTTCTCCGCCAGCTGGACCTTGATGAACCCAGAGATCCCACTTAGGTACTTCTCAGCAAACCCCGAAGGAAGATACTGTTGAAAGAAACCGAAACATAAGACTTCTTTAGAGATCAGTGAGCAGAGAAGACAGATAAGACTAAGTCTTCCTATGATGGTTTTATTACCATGATGCAGCCTCTGTATAGATAGGATGGTCGCAGGACAACTCTGAAGAAAGGGTTTGTTGGCTCGAACGTTTTGGCTGCATTGATGGCCCTCTCTCTTTCTTCTGCAGTCACGGTTCTCTTTCTAGCAGAAGCACTCTCGTAGAACTTTGAACGGTTCTCTGGGTCATCATCGCGAGGAGCAGATGAGTTTATTTCCTCTGTAAGTATCAAAAGGATTATATCATGAGGAGGAATCTTTGAAGCCTCTGAAAAAGAGTCTGAAGCATTTAAAAAGGGTGAAATGCTTACCAGGATCAGCATTTTTCTTCTTCCTCCCTCTCTTTTTCGGAATTTTTGGGGTTGGCATTGATTCTTCAGCTGAAGAAAAGGTTAATATCAACCATCAGCCTTAAAAAAGGATAAACGGGTAATGAGCGAAAGATAAAGGAAATCAGTTGCTTATAATGTCACCTTTAACAGATCCAGAGAATAAGCTTTGGATGGCTGAACCAGTATACCCTTTATTGGCTTGTACTGTAGACTCAGGAAGTGTTGATGGGTACAAGGAAGAAGGATAGATGACCTCGGCATCTTCATCTTCAAGGTCTTCAAATAAACGGGCGCGTTTGAAGTGGTTGTGTGCGGAATCCATGAGACCGGTTGAATGGTAATTGATTTCAGAGTGTGATAAATTGAAAATGTAGACGCTGAAGGCAGAGTTTCCTTCATATCTAAAAATCAAAAGATAACCAATGCGAATGGAGTAACGGTCAACAAACTCTTGCCAACCATCTTGAAACCAAATTTTGTTGTCAGCTTTCCTTAGTCCTACACGCCAAACATGACCATCAGGTACTGTGAGTGCAACAGCAACCGAAAGCTCATCCTTGAATTTACTCACAAACTTATCTGGGACTCTCTGCACAAGCATACTGGTATGAGATACAAAGTAGCATATAAAGGTCCACAAGATCTATAAGACTGACACAAAATATAGCAAGAACATAAAATTAAAGTGGACAACTTTCAGCGAAAAGATCCAATAAACACAAATGTTGAAGAAAAGACGGCTTTACCTAATTGAAAAAGACAATCCAACTGGCCATATATCAGTTTAGAAGGCATCAACAAGGAGACACAGTCCATTACTACACATGTAACATGGTACATTTATCTCTGAATAGATTGAACATGCAACTCCTATGATTTTATCACATTGATCATATTCTTGTCAACATAACTGCCCTGTGTAAATCGAGAGCAAGATTCCAAGCAAGTATCTTCACTTATGTGCTAAATGGAGAGCTAAACAGTACTTGGGTCTGTTCAAAACAATGCACAAACTTTTCTTGGTGCAATCTGCTTAAGTGTTGACTAATCACCGTATATAATACGGTGAGCATAAAGCAGGTAACATTAAAACACAAACATAATACAGAGACGTTCAAAACCAAGTCAACTACTCAGTTTTTGAGGATTTTCACTCACAAGCCACAATAAGGAGTCTTAACAATCTCAGACCTCCTAAGTCAAACTAAGAAAGCAGTCAAAAGAGGAGTAAACAAAGACATACAATTACAATCGAGAAACCATAAACAGATCTCAGCTTTTTCTATTCAGAACTTGCACTAATCTGACAGAATCAAATCATCCTCAAAAGTCAAATCACTCAAAAAAACAAAAAAAAAACATTCCTAAACTACACACAATCTTCTGTCAGAGAACACGTATCCCACAAAAATCCTCCAAACTCTAATTTCCCAGCAAACGCAAACAATGACCATAAGAGACTTCCGATTCGAAATCCACAAACTCTCATTTGACAAATTATCCAACACAAGCTTAAAAAGAATGGAACTTTTCAGCACCCAAAACAGGGAAGAACTTGACTCAATTCCTACCAATTATATAAAGACAATTTTAACTCCAAGAAATCAAACAAGTTGTGTCTTTAACACCAGATTCCATCCCTTGAAACCACTCAATTGCGAATAAAAATCAAAACTTTGAAATTCCAAAAATTGGAAAGAGGAGAAAGAGAGAGAAGCAAAGAAGGAGGCAAAGAGAGGAATAGTAGTTACCAGACGCTTTTCTTGGATAGTAGATGAGAAAATCAACTTATGGAAGAAAGGGCGTGGCATGTTCAGCACAACAGTGACGAAGTAAGAAAAAGAAAGAAAAAAAAAAGAAAAAAAGGAAAAAAAGAAGAAGAGACGACCAGAGAGAGAGAGAGAGAGAGTCAGATCATGAAACGACGACGGAGAATAAAAGGACAGAGACAGAGAGAGAGAGAGAGAGAGAGATCG
>NW_006238921.1:6681037-6698257 GCF_000375325.1 Capsella rubella
GAGAGAAGGCCTTTGCTTTCAGATCTGAAGAGGAGTTTTGTTGTGTAAAAGCTTTTGATTATAGTCAAAGGAGGGAGGGGAGGGGAGGGGGGTGTTACAACTTACAACACTCTCTCTTTTCTCTTTTCTCTTTTGTTTTCTTTACACCTGATCTGTGGAGTGACCCAACCAAACAAACCCAAGAAGATGCAAAAAAAAAAAAGAAAAACAAATTTCTATTATTTAAAAAAAAAAAAAATTGTATGAGCTTCGACCGAGTTGAATCTGTGTTATCTCGGTAGGCTCGGTGAGTCGAATCAGTTGGTCTCACTCGTGTGTTTTTTTTTTAATTTTATATTTTTAACTAATCAAAAGCCGACTGCCCCCACCTACTCCCCTTTTTCGCCCATTTTTATTTTTTTAGTAACAAAAAAAAATTAAAACGTTATGTATTTGTTTCTCTTTTTAATTTTTTTTTGTTTTGTAGCACGCAATATCACACAAAAATATATTATTGCCTTATGAAATATAAATCTCTTATTTGATTTGATTTGATATTCTGTAGTTACTTAACTCCCTCATTTGTAAACAAATACAGTTCTGAAAAATATCTCATTTTAAAATTTTAACCATTATATATATGAAGAATCTAAGGACACATATATATAGGTCGAGGGAGGTAGAGGAATGAACTCGATTACCACTTTCATTGAATGTAATTCTTGTGTTATAACTTATAAATCTAAGTACCGTACTGAGTATACAATACCTAAGTAGCGCATGCGAGCCCTTAAAATATATACCTTAATATCCTCTTTTGCCAAAAGTAAGGTTCCGAGGGCTCTGGTCTAGTTCGTGGCAATTCCAAGTTTTATTTGTGCTCGTTTCTTCGTATTTGAAAGTATTTATTCCTTTCTCGCTTTTGTTTTCTGTTTTTTTTTTTTTTATGGTTTCTAGTTTTCATTCCTTCTCTATTCTATTGTATCACTGTAACTCTCTGTCAAAAATGGTATAAAAAGCGAAAGAAGAAAAAAATATATACAAAACTAATAAGTGTGTTAACAACTAACAACTACATATTTCTCGTTTTAAAAAGGGAATTTGACTTACAATAAGTTTGGGCTTAGTATTGGACCTTGGCCCATTACATCGCAATTTTATTTTTGAATGTTGCCTTGTTCTATTTTATCCTTATAATAATGTAGGACGGATGTTTTAAATACGAAAGTGGTAGTAAATATGCATCTTTTTACCAGTTCGCGTGCATCTTAGAAATTCTTGATGCCTATTCTTTTTTTTTTTTTTTTTAATTAAGCATTATAAAACCAAAATCAAAAAGTAGATCCAATCTCGCATGCATGTACAACAGACCAACACCAAAGCATTTGTTCAAGTATATATAATGTATGAATGTGGATAGAAAAGCAAAACATTGGCATGCTCATTACAAAAGTAATCAATAAGAAAAACTTAGGAAATTAACATGTATGTATCATGTATGTATATACAATATTCGTAGTAGACATAAGTTGAATACTTAAGCTCTGAATGTATCGCTAACTACACTTCTTGAAAGACAAAACTTTCCACACACCCAATTAGTAATCTTTGTATTTAAGCAGGTTTTGTCGGTTTATAATTAAACCTCCTCCAATGGTATTGAAGAATGGTACTGAAATATGGGATTATTGTTGGCTTTTTGTGAATAATGGTACAGAAAAAAACCTCATTTGAACACCACCATGTATCAATTTGTGGTTTAAGTTGTATTTTTGAAAGTTTGCTATTTCTTTTAACCGTGACAAGTTGTATCAATCACGTGATTTGTTTGCATATGCATTTTTTTTTCTTTGTCTTTTGACAACGCATTTATCAACTTTTGTTCAGAACCGTTTGTTCGATATAAAAAAAAATGAGTAAATTAATAATATACAGTACACTAACTAATCTTATTATCAATATAAAATTCTTATGTTATTTATTAATTTACTAAAAATGATAAAGTATCTGAAGAGGTATTATCTTCATTTCCAATACAAATTTTAAACATGTGAAATTATTGAAGAAAAACATAGCCTAAAGATGTAATTAGTATAGCATTTATCAAAATCTTAGGTCAGTACTCTGTATAGTTGATTCAAATGAGGCATCATTTTAAAATAATCCCTATTTAATCTTAAACATATAAAATCTCGATTACAAATTGGAAAACATTTATTTAGGAAGAGAAACTGCATACATATTTGTTTTAAAGAAAAAACAAAAAAAATCAGAACTTGATTAACCATTTATTTATAACCACGGGAAGTCAACATAAGGCTAAGATATATAAGGGTAACTATACTAAGCCTTGAAGTGATCAATCTGGATGTTCTCAACCTGGAGCTTCTTGTAGTCACTTCTGTTTCTTGAAACAAAGAACTTTCCCCAGTTGTATTTTTTGTAACAAGGCGGGTTCTCTTCACTTAGAAGCTCTTCCAATGGTTCGATGTTGACTTCATGCGACGGGAAAAAGAAGAATGGTATTGAGAACCTCTCTTTGCTTGAGTTCACTACCACTCTGTGCTCTGCACTCCAATACTTATCATTTGTCCAAACCTACTCCACAACCAAATTTTATACTTATTCATCATTGGTTATATAATACGTACGCACATCAAAAATATATGTTACTGATGGTATAGATTTTTACCTGAATACAGTTGCCAATGTTAATGATCAAAGCATCCGGGTTCGGTGTCACTGGGAGCCATTTTCCATCGGATCTACGACTCACTTGTAATCCACCTACACTATCTTGAGCCAGGACCGTTATTGCTCCTGCGTCTTTGTGGCGTCCAACACCTAACGCTAGGTCAGGGTTGGGACAAGGTGGGTAATGGTTAAACCGCACAAAACTAGTTTGGTCATTGAAGTAACCGTTTAAGCGATCACCAGGTAGACCCAAACTAATGGAGATAAGTTCCAAGAGCCCAAAAGCTAACTTCTCAACTTCTCTTGCATATTCTTGGCATACCTCTCTACCACACATGATAAAAAAAAAAAAATTCACTTTTCAGGATAATTAATATATGAATTCTATAATCAGGCCCAATGGGCCTAAACTAAGACCAAACGAACTGATCGAAAAGAGAGAATTCAAGATTCACCTGAAATGAGAAGGGTTTTGAGGCCACTGGTTCGTGAGCTTTCTGAGCTCGGTATCGTTCGGATCCGTCGTCGCCGGAGCTATCGTCGAATCCTGCAAGAAGAAATCGAAAATCTCTTTCCAATCTCGAACGTTCTTGGTGTGTTCCTCGTCGTGATAACCCATAGGATTGACTTCGTCTCTTTTCACTTTCCTCTTCTCCTCCGTCGTTAGTTTGAAAAACTCAGCAGCTGCATCATCGACACGACGCCTTAACTCCGAAGGCAAGCCGTGGTTGACCACCTGAAAAAATCCCCACTTCTTGCATGCATCTGCAATCTCCTTGGCGATGGCCGTCTTGTCATGATCGGGATCTCTAAGAGAAGAGAGGTCGATGGTCGGGATCTCGTCGGGGGAAATGAAAGCAACCACGGAGTCAGTGAGGTGAGTGTTGGATCTGTGTTCTGGAGCCTGGATAAAAGCTTCGCTGAGTTCTACTCCCATGGCGGTGTTTGAGGTGGTTCGTACGTACGCTTTGGAGATATCGCTTTGTTTTTTGTTTGTGGTGCATGTGGTGTGGATGGTTTGTTTGTTGCTGCTTTTATAGTAAATAAAATTTACGACACGTAATAGAAAATGTAAGATGACATTTATGACTAGATAAGAATTACGTGAATAACTTTTTGACTGTTTTTCTTTCTTTTTTTTTGGAAAATAATTATTTTTGATGAGTGTTATTGATCATATAACTTCGACTCAAAACGGCATAAGATAGGAAGGAGATACACTAGTTTGTCCAAAAAAATGGAAGGATATACACAAATGGTGTGTTTTTTTTTTTTTACAAAATTACAACGTAACTATAGAAATTAAGATGTGTTAAATCTAAAAAATTAGTGGTGTCTTTCTAAAAAAACAATTGTGTGATATATTAAAAGATAGTGTGTTTCGCGGAATAACAGCATGCTAAAATTAATATTAAAAACCGTTTCATCAAAAAATAATTACAGAAAATTGAATAAATAAACTAAAAAGTCAAAAGATACCATCGGCAGAGATTCTAAAAAAAACTATAAAGAGTGTGACGCATATTCACCCTCGAAAAAGATAAAATATATATATACCATTAAGTGGAAAAAAAAATATGAAAGGATGTGTGGTGTAATATCGTAGTGAGATGCTTAAAACGTCGAAGCAAGCATTTAGCAGAGACAACGAGTATAGTGCATCCATGGCTTTCTAAGTTGATATAAAAACATGGTTGAAAATGGATAAAGATAAATAATAGATTGAGGTATACAGTATTTTTTTTTTTTTTGGTAATGTGAGGTATACAGTATTTGTAATTGTAACTGAAGAAATAATAGTTCTTAAACAAAAAAAACTGAAGAAATAATAGTAAGTAACTCGTAATTATTTTGTCAAGATTTTCAAATTTATGTATATAGACACATTTCTGCAGACCATTCATTTATTTTTTACATTTTTTTGAATGTATCTAGACAAATTTCTGCATACACATTTTTTTTTCTTTTTGAATCAAACTCATACTGTATACTGTATTAAATTGAAACGAAGGAGGTAACCTCCAAAGGTGGAGGAAGTGGTCACAACCGACGAAGTTGTCTAGATACATTCAAAAAGAAAAAAAAAGTAAAACTAGATACATTAATTTATTTTTATAGTTTTACATATTTACGAATCTATGTGTATATACTCCAAAATGTATGTAGACAAATTTCTGCATACTATTAAGTTGTTTTTGTTTTTGTCGTCAAGTAACCG
The DNA here is from genome assembly GCF_000375325.1 of Capsella rubella. Lineage (NCBI taxonomy): Eukaryota > Viridiplantae > Streptophyta > Magnoliopsida > Brassicales > Brassicaceae > Capsella > Capsella rubella. The sequence continues at coordinate 6,685,929 of NW_006238921.1, forward strand.
CACTATGTCAACTAAAGCTGTGATGTTTTTTTTTGGAAAAGAAAGATATGGTGACATAAAGCATCTTTCATCGTCATGTACTATAAGGCCTACCTTCAGTTCAAATAATGGCTAATAAATAAAACTCAACACGAGACTCGTGTTTTGTAGTATATATTAGCCAGACCATCGAATATTTATAAGTTATAGCTGACGAAGACATATTAAAAATATACATAACCTTGCTGAATACGGATTGTTAGACGAAGACTATACTTATTTTTATTTGTTGGGCAGAGCCTAAATTAGAGGGCTTGCTTTTGTGTTGCGTATACTGTATAATAGTATATACTCATGCATGTCTGAAAAGTATATATATAAATTCTTTATATGATAAATTAAAGGCTTGCTTTTGTTGCGTACTGTATAATATATATACTCATACATGTCCAGATCTGGAAAATATATGTAAATTCTTTACGTAATAGATGACGTAATTTTGGATTTGATTTCGATTATTTCACATGTGAACACTCATGAACAGATCGAAAGAGAGGTCTACAGTTACATAATTACATTTGGTTGGTGATCCACACTAGTCAATTACATTGAGTAATTTTTCCAAAGAAATTAATGCAAATGATTTGTTAGCGTTTTGTAGCAAATTCATCTAAGAAATCCTTAATAAAGTTGTTTTTGGATGCAATGTTAAGGGTTTAAATTGAAACACAAGTATATATTGATCAACAAAGCATGCAATATCTAAAATTAGGTGAACACATATGGATCGAGTAATACAATTTGCAACGATAGCGCTAGGTAGGTGTGGTAATCAAGAGAGGACCACAGAGATAGTTTCAAGTTAGAATCTGGACGCAATCTTATGAAAGGTGCTGAAACGTAAAATCAATTTCTTTTAAATGATGAAATTTTAGTTGTTTTTTTTTTCTAACCGGCCTTTCTTGACCAGAGTCCAGAGGCATGTGCTTAGACGCTAATCTGTTCTTGTAAAACACTTTATAATTACGGTCAATCATCATTCTCTCTTTGATAATATATATACTGTGATGGATTATGGATATATGATCTAACGGATGCAGAAAAATATTTTGTCACGTCAAAACATTAAACTAATATTTATTTTATTTTTGTCCATAACAATATTAAAATATATTTTGCATCTTTAACATACTTTAAGATTTGAAATAAAAAAATCAACCAAGTTTTTTTAAAGAAATATTTCCATTGGTTTATATTTAGTTCATATATTAGATTAATATTCAAATTTTTAATTAGAAAAATTCAAAATCGTTAATTTAAAATTCACTACAAACTTTACTTATCTAAACCATATCACAAAAATGTAAGACTATAAATAATAAATTAACTACAAAGGATATATTGTTTAATGTTACTAATTTACTAGATTACTAGCATTTTTTAATTAAAATATTTCTATCTTTCATATTTCTTTTCTGGTTGTTATAATCTTTCATATTCTATTCTGATTGATTTAATTCGCCACTTTCTTTATCAGAACAATTGTATCATAATTACTACATTAATTCATATATATATATATATATATATATTACATTTTGAAGAAAAAAAATATTGCAATAAGGAAATAGGAATTAAATTTGTTCAAAGTTAAACTTGAAAAAGAAAACATAATTCAAAAGCATCTCTACTAATAAAAGGGACAATTTAAACATTTTGAGTGTGTCCACCTCAGCAAATTAAAACTCATATCTAAGAGCACGCCACATCAGCAGCAACAATATTCATGTCCATCTTGAAGATTTGGACAATCAAGCTTAAACTTCTGTAAAAACCAAGAGAACTGAACTTGGGTTTTACAAAAGCTTAAGCTTGATTGTCCAAATCTTCAAGATGGGCAGGGATACTGTTAACGTCGAGGTTGAAATCGACAAAATTTGATGTGGTTCAGGTTGGTTATTTGAATTGAAAGCTGGTTTGGGTTGTCAAATTCAGAGTACGCGAGTTTGGGTATAAAAATTTCTTCGGAAAATAATTTGGATTGATTTTTCCCGTTTTCTCAATTTGACAGTGATGATGATGGGTTATATTGGGTACAATTTTTAATTTCGCAAAGTTTTTTTTAAAAACTTTTTAAGGAGTTCAAAGATAAAGTTATAAAAAAAATGTCAACTTGAAAGGTTTAACAAAAACAAAAACTCTTATTTTTATTATTATAAATTTTCTGTTGCCATACATTAAAGGAAGAAAAAAGAAAACAAATCTTGCCACTTCCAATACATCGAAGTGATCCTGTTTATTGGTTCGGAAACAAATTCACACCCACACACATTATTATTTGATGAAAATGATTGGCACGGAAAAGATAAAAAAAAAAACATGACATGGAGTCAATTATGTTATAACTTTCAAGTCATCGACTTGGATGGTGTGGGTATCCAGTTTTTGATACATGCTTCTGAGCCTACTGGCGAAGAACTTACCCCAATTATAGCCTTTGTACCTTGGAGGGTTTTCAGGACTCACAAGCTCTTCTAATGGCTTCACTTCCACATCGTGTGAAGGAAACAAGAAGAATGGTATTGAGTATCTCTCTTTTGTTGTGTTCACCACCACCCTATGCTCTGCGCTCCAATACTTATCATTCGTCCATATCTACGTTAAATCATTTTTGTTGTATAGTTATACTCATTAATTATGATTGCTAGAATCTTGAATGTCGTGTATAATAATATGACATAATAATAACAAGGATATTAAGTACCTCAAAACAATTGCCCATATTGATGACAAGAGCATTAGGGACGGGTTTCACGGGAAACCAAACACCGTCCGATCTACGACTCACTTGTAGTCCTCCGACTTCATCTTGAGCCAATATAGTTAGAACAGTTATGTCTTTGTGCGGACCAATACCTAAAGCTAGGTCAGGTCTTGGACATGGTGGATAACGATTTATTCTTAAGAAACTCATTTGTTCTTTGAAAAAATCATGGAAACTCTCTTTCGGTAAACCTAAGCTTAATGAAATGAGTTCTAAGAGTTTGAACGCTAATTTATCAACGTGTCTTGCATATTCTTCACTTGCTTCCCTAATAATAAAATAGAACCAAAAAAATAAACAAATTAGGTTACATAATTGAATAAAATAAAATCATATCACAAAATCATTTAAACCGTATCTAATTCGTTGTTTCTCATAAACACAAATTAATGTACCTAATTTTGAAAGAAATTACCTCAAATCAGAAGGAAACTGAGGCCACTTGTTGTAAAGAAGGCTTAAGCCATCATCTTCAAGATCAGTGGAAGAAGGAATCACTGTTGGATCTTTCAAGAAACTATCGAACACTTCTTTCCAATCTTTAACGCTGATCGTGTGTTCTCCATCGTGATACCCTGCTGGACTCTCCTCGTCTCTCTTTACCTTTACCTTTTCTTCCATTGGCAGTTCGAAAAACTTCTTCGCAGTCTTCTCCAATCGTTCCCTTGTGTCGCAAGGCACGCCATGGTTGATCACCTGAAAGAAGCCCCATTTCTCACAGGCCTCACCGATCTCTGAGATAACGTTTTGGACATCTTCGGGGTCCTCGAGGCGCGAGAGATCGATCACGCTTACTTCTTCAGGTTGGTTAGGGAGGACATTCGGAGCTGATATATGCTCTGGTGCTTGGAGGTAAGTTGGATCAAGATCTCCCATTGCCACAAGTACGAAATGTTTTGAGGCTAAGTGCCACTAGCTTTATACTGTGTTTGGATGTCTCTAGATCCACAATGTTGCTAACGCTATGCCACCATGTGCCCATCTGGCATGTCATGTGCCACCATTTATTTCTCTGAATATGCTTCGTTTGGATATGTTTAAATATATGTCTAAAGCACGTGTGTATGTTTATATAAATATAATATAAGATTTGGTGATCAAACTCACACCAACTTACCGACTCACATTATGGCAACACACTAACAACTGATTAATGAAAGCGATAAAATGAAAGAAATTGTCCAAATAAAAACTAAACACCAAAGTTAGCTAACCTTTTGTTCTAAGGGCATCTACGATAGGAGAGGCCTATTGTGGGTTCTTTACAATTTTTTTAATTTAATTTTTGAAAAAAATGAGATAAAGAGTTTGTGATTGAGTTTTAAATTTATTGTGTTACAATGGTAAGTATCTTTAGGTTCTTTAATTTTTTTTTAAAATGATTGCATTTTATTACTTCTTAAATAAAAATGACTTTTAAAAAACATTACATTACATAGAAGCAAATATATAAAAAAAATTCGATATGATTGTCGAAAGCTTGATTAAATGCTTGAATAAATACGTTATTCATCATATTTTGGAGATTATTAAGTAAAGAAGAAGAAGACATTTTCTTGTTTGGGAATGTTTAATAAAAAATGTTTAATAAGAAAAGAAGAAGAAATTGGAAATGTTTAAGAAGAAATTGGGAATGTTTAATAAGAAGAAAAAATTTGTTTATGAAGCAGCGATTTCAAAAGGGAGAGAGAAGAGAAAGAAGAATGAATTGATTTTCTTCTCTCTTTTTTTTCTTTTCTTTTCTTTTATATCTTTATTACCAACCAATATCCGATCGCCACGTCATCGCTTCTTCCACTTATTAAAAGCTCCTAAAGAGGAGTCGGTTCTCTTTAATAACTGATGTTATTCATTTATTTTTAATCGAATTTGGCCTAAAGAACCCCATAAACATCTCCCGTTGAGGTTGGTCTAAGTGCCCATGAAAATTGATGCCATGTGCCATCGTCGGGGTTCTCGATGATTCTCCGACTTTCTTCAGTTTAATTTGAAAGTTTATATTCTGTCAAGTGGTCTAATTATTGAAATTTTGAGTACAAAAGATACAATTTTAAAGTACTGTGCATTTATCAACTTTTGTTCGATAAAAAAAAAGGAGTAAGTTACTGATATACAGCCATACAGGACACTAACTAATCTTATTATCAATATAAAAATTAAAAATCCCTTATGTAATTTATTAACTCAGAATGATACGATATTTGAAGAGATATTTGCTTCATTTCCAATACAAATTTTAGACATGTGAAATTATTCAAGAAAAATATAGCCTAAAGACGTTACTAGTATATCATTTATCAAAATCTTAGGTGTATCTTTAATTTTTTTTTCATTAAACCCCTTAATGGGCTGGGACAAAAATTACAAGTATCTTAGACCATATACATCGGTGGGATTTGCTTTGATCCCAACAAAACTTTTTTTTTAAAATAATTTTTAAAAAAACAAAAAAAAAACAAAAAAAAAACAAAAAAAAAACCAAAAAAACAAAAAAAAAACCCAATTGCGGGCCGCCACGTGTCAGTGTGTCCCGCGAGAAGTGGACAACAACACACAAGACCGTCCCGATTATGAGTACGTCCCCCCCTTTTTTTGATTTTTGATTTTCTTTTTAATTCTAAATTAGGTAGGACTTGTGTGTGGATATGCTAATGCAAGGCCCTAATGCAGGATTATATAATTTTTAAACGTTTTTACATTCATGTAAATTGATTTAATTAGAAATTTGGCTTTTTCGTTATTATACTTTATAATTAATATACTATTTATCAACATTTATAAACTTGACGGTGATGACGACAAGTATATTGCGTATTATTTTTAAGTTCCTGAGGTCATTAATTTTATATTTTTAGGAGTTAGAAGGTAAACCTGCAAAATCTATACTCAAAAGGTTTAACAAAAACAAAAACTCTTATTTTATTATTATAACTTTTCTGTTGGGTTACATGAAAGGAAGAAAAAAGAAAACAAATCTTGCCACTTCCAATACACAGAAGTGATCCAGTTTATTGGTTCGGAAACAAATTCATACCCACACACATTATTATTTGATGAAAATGATTGGCACGGAAAAGATAAAAAAAAAACAAGACACAGAGTCGATTATGTTATAACTTTTAAGTCATCGACTTGGATGGTGTGGGTATCCAGTTTTTGAAACATGCTTCTGAGCCTACTGGCGAAGAACTTACCCCAATTATAGCCTTTGTACCTTGGAGGGTTTTCAGGACTCACAAACTCTTCTAATGGCTTCACTTCCACATCGTGTGAAGGAAAAAAGAAGAATGGTATTGAGTATCTCTCTCTTGTTGTGTTCACCACCACCCTATGCTCTGCGCTCCAATACTTATCATTCGTCCATATCTACGTTAAATCATTTTTGTTGTATAGTAATACTCATTAATTATGATTGCTAGAATCTTGAATGTTGTGTATAATAATATGACATAATCAAGGATATTAAGTACCTCAAAACAATTGCCCATATTGATGACAAGAGCATTAGGGACGGGTTTCACGGGAAACCAAACACCATCCGATCTACGACTCACTTGTAAACCTCCGACTTCATCTTGAGCCAATATAGTTAGAACAACTATGTCTTTGTGCGGGTTATGAGCTAAAGTTAGGTCAGGTCTTGGACAGGGTGGATAATGATTTATTCTTAAAAAACTCATTTGTTCTTTGAAAAAATCATGAAAACGCTCTTTTGGTAAGCCTAAGCTTAATGAAATGAGTTCTAAGAGTTTGAACGCTAATTTCTCAGCGTGTCTTGCATATTCTTCACATGCTTCCCTAATAATAAAATAGAACCAAAAAATAAACAAATTAGGTTTATATAATTGAATAATAGAATAAAATTAAATCATTTCACAAAATCAGTTAAACCGGATCTGGTTCGTTGTTTCTCATAAACACAAATTAATGTACCTAATTGAAAAGAAATTACCTCAAATCAGAAGGAAACTGAGGCCACTTGTTGTAAAGAAGGCTTAAGCTATCATCTTCAAGATCAGTGGAAGAAGGAATCACCATTGGATCTTTGAAGTAACTATCGAACACTTCTTTCAAATCTCTAACGCTCTTCGTGTGTTCTCCATCGTGATACCCTACTGGATTCTTCTCGTCTCTCTTTACCTTTACCTTTTCTTCCATTGGGAGATCGAAAAACTTCTTCGCAGTCTTCTCCACTCGTTGCCTTGTATCGCAAGGCACGCCATGGTTGATCACCTGAAAGAATCCCCATTTCTCACAGGCCTCACCGATCTCTGAGATAACGTTTTGGACATCTTCGGGGTCTTCGAGGCGCGAGAGATCGATCACGTTTACTTCTTCGGGTTGGTTAGGGAGGACATTCGGAGCTGATATATGCTCTGGTGCTTGGAGGTAAGTTGGATCAAGATCTTCCATTGCTACAAGTACGAAATGCTTTGAGGCTAAGTGCAACTAGCTTTATACTGTGTTCGGATGTCTCTAGACCCAGATTGTTGCTAACGCTATGCCACTACGTAAACCATGAGCCCATGTGGGGTTTCATGGGCTACCATTTATTTCTCCGAATATGGTTCGTTTGGATATGTTTAAATATATGTCTAAAGCACGTGTATGTTTATTATATAGATTTGGTAATCAACTCACACCTACTCACATTATGATATGGCAACATGAACCACCTCCAGCGGTAGGCCTGGAGCCGGCGGATCCGTAGTTTTAATATCCGGCTTCAGATACTTCCGATACGTTATTCCGGATTTGGGTTCCGGATATTCGCATAAAAAAGCTGATATTTGTATCCGGTATTTTTTTTAAATTATCATAAAGTTTTTTAAAATAAAATAAAAATGTATTTATTTAAGAAAAAAAATAATAAAATAATATTTTAATATATAAAATTAGAAACTATATTATTTAATATAAATAATAATAAATATTACCTAAAATATTAAAAATGTCGGATCTGGATATCCGGTCCAAAATTTTTCCACTACCCGTATTTGTATCCGACCTGATCCGTTATTTCACTATCCGAATCCGGCTCCGTCCTATCCAAATATCCGGTTTTTCGGAGCGGATCGCAATGGATCCCGGATCGGATCGCGGATCTCAGATAATTGGTGTCAGGGCTATCCAGTGGTGAGCCTTCATGATGGGTGTTTATCAAATTTTTATAATAAAATTTGATAATTGTTAACTTAAGCAACTTTAGATAAATTTTTTTTTTTTTGCTGTCCAGTGGTAAGGTTGCTTAAAATTTGAAAAGAAGGATTAATTTCAATATTGTTATATTCAACTTCAATATATTCTTCTACTGGTCAAATTTATATTCAACCTCAAAGTTCAAAAATTCAACCTAAAAAAATCTGATTTTTCAATGAGTGATGATGGAAATTCAGTTGTATCTAGTGACACTGAAAAATCCAGACTTTGAAGAACTAAAATCGTTTGCAAGATGGTGGAGTTTAAGGAGACATAAAAACAAGAGTGCAGGGAAGTAAACTCCTTCAAATTGCAGGATCCTTGAAGGCTTGAAGCACATTGCAGTCCGTTTTTGTATATGATCTCTTGAACCTCTGTATTATGCTTATGAAGTTTCACCGGATACAGGAAAGAAACAAAATCAAATCCCTGAAAAATCAATCATTGCCTCCTAAAAAAAGTGATGTCAATCCAAGGATAAACTAAAAACTATTGAAAATGGTTAACCAAAAACAAGCAGTTGTTAGAGTAGTGGGATATGATCGTCAAATTAGCTGTGTCACTGTCGGATTGGAGATTATGTGCAGTGCGTGCTATTATAGTATTATGCATGTAACATGATTTCATATTTCAGTAACTTAATAGAAACCAAAACAAAAAAAAGAAAAGACAAAATCTCTTAATTAAATACTAATTATTGGTGCTTGTAAACACATTTTAATGCGGTCGATCATTACTCTCTATTAGATAGAGAAAAAATATATACAATAATGGATATATGATTGGTGATCTCCAAGTTGGAGACTCCAACCATGCAAGACCATTTTGGTAGCTTGCAATCGATTAAAATAGTTTATTCTAGCGGTTCATTATTCATCACTAGCTATATATATATCTTTTTTTCTTTGCCATACATAAAACAAAAGAAAAAAGAAATCTCAATGGCACCTACAAATCTTGCCACTTTCAAAGTATTGGTTCTGACACGAATTCAGGCCCGCACACATTATTTGAATGAAATGATTCGTAAAACATAAAACACATTGAGACACATTGTAGTCTATTAATTGAAAACTTTGAAGTCATCGATCTGGATGTTTTCGGTATCCAGTTTTCGAAAATCGCTTCGGTTCCTACTGACGTAGAACTTGCCCCATTTATAGCCTTTGTATCTTGGAGGGTTTTCAGGACTCACAAGCTCTTCCAATGGTTTCACTTCCACATCATGTGAAGGCAACAAAAAGAACGGTATTGAGTATCTCTCTCTTGTTGTGTTCACCACCACTCTATGCTCTGCACTCCAATACTTATCATTCGTCCATATCTACTACATTATCCATTTTATTATTATTATCATATAGTAATGCACATTAATTATATGAGAGCTAGAATCTTGTAATGTTTTGTATAAAATGACATAGTTATTTCAAGGATATATATTTAATTACCTCCATACAATTGCCTATATTGATGACAAGAGCATCAGGGACGGGTCTAATGGGAAACCAAACACCGTCCGATCTACGACTCACTTGTAATCCTCCAACTTCATCTTGAGCCAATACACTTATTACGTCTGCGTCTTTGTGGTGACCAACACCTAAAGCTAGATCTGGTCTTGGACATGGTGGATAACGATTTATCCTTAAAAAACTCATTTGTTCTTTGAAGTAATCATGAAAACGCTCTTTTGGTAAGCCTAAGCTTAATGAAATGAGTTCTATGAGCTTCAACGCTAGTTTCTCAGCGTGTCTTGCATATTGTTCACATGATTTCCTAATAATAATATAGAACAAAAAAAATGTTAAAGGAAAATAGAACAAAAAAGAAAGAAAAACATAAATAAAATAAATTAGCTTACATAATTCAATAATAAAAAAATAAGATGATTTTATCGAATCTTTTGTGCTATGTGTAATTAAGTTACGACAACCTGTCATATACAGTGGTGGATGCAGCGTTGGGAGGATATGATTCACGTGACTCTCCCATGGATTTGGTAAAGTTGTGATAAAGGTTCTTGATTAATTATTTTGGTTTCAAGTTTCTATTTAATTCCTTGTTTTTATAAATAAGATAGAGAAAACAAAAACTATAAGAAGAAAAAATATAGTCATAGAGAAAAATTAACTGTAACTGTAATGTCTAAGCAATGCCATCACCCTATTAAATAATTAACTTAATTTTACTTGAGTTATAGAAAACAAATCATGAAAAAGATATATACTTAGTTCAAGCTCAAGGTCAAATATCTTAACATATGAAAAAGATATATAATTTCTAGATCCAGGGTTAGAAAATAGAAAATCCTCAAACCGGATCCGGTTAGCTAGTTGTTTCTCATAAAGACAAATTAAAAGAAATTACCTGAAATCAGAAGGAAAGTGAGGCCACTGGTTGTAAACAAGCCTTAAGCCATCATCTTCAAGATCAGTGGAAGAAGGAATCACCATTGGATCTTTGAAGTAACTATCGAACACTTCTTTCCAATCCCTAACGTTCTTCGTGTGTTCTTCATCGTGATACCCAACTGGATTCACCTCGTCTCTCTTCACCTTTACCTTCTCTTCCATAGGCAAATCGAAAAACGTCTTCACAGTCTTCTCCACAAGCTGCCTTGTGTCACAAGGCACACCGTGATTGATCACCTGAAAAAAACCCCATTTTTCACAGGCGTCACCGATCTCTGAGATAACGTTTTGGACATCTTCAGGATCGTCGAGACGCGAGAGATCGATCACGGGTATTTCTTCCGGTTGGTTAGGGATGAAATTCGAATCTGATCTATGCTCTGGTGCTTGGATGTAAGTTGGATCAAGTTCCTCCATTGTTACAAAAGTGAGACAAGAGTTTTGAGGCTAAGTGAAAAGTGCTTTATGCTGTGTTTGGATGCCTCTATACAACCAGAACGTTGTTGGTTGAACGTTGCTAACATATACAGTACCACTACTTTGTTTTAAAGTTAAAAATACAAATATAATTCAGGATATAAATATTATTCTTGTTTTGTTTTTATGTGTATGTTTTTGTTAATGATAAAACTTCAACTTTATTTTTCTTGTTGTATCTATCGGTCAGAGGATCTATCGGATCATGAAGTAATTAACACATTACCTGAAAAATATCATTAAATCGCATTTTACATATTAGGATAATAGTTAATCAATCTTCAAAGTTGGACTAAATCAATTTGTGTATTGTTTACTTGTTGAACACTGTTCTTTATTTTAAATTTGTCAGAGCCAAAGTGTGTTTATATATAACTTAATCTATTTGATATGATTGAGTTGTAAAACTGAAAGTTGAAAATACGATAGTTGCCAATAAAGACCATAACTAAAAATATTTAGGTATCCTTAAGAAAAAAAATCAACTATGTAGATCAAGCTGCGTTGATAGCTAAATAAAATATATATATATTTAACTGAAACTTTTTCAAAGCTGCCAAATTAATTTATCAATATCATTCGATGTTAAGAAAAAATTACAATCTGCTAAATTAATTTTCCAATTGTAAAAATAAGAATGGATATTAAAACTTTGGAGTTTGGATATTATACAGAAAAAGTTTGAGAGAAATTACCACAAATTAAGAATGTGATGAATTTACACTATAAACATAGAATTACAAATATGTTAATGGTTCATTTTGGAATATTTTTACTTTCTAAAATTCATCTACTTACATATTACAAATGGTCAAATTATAAATAAATGTAGAATTTTTTGCTTTTTTTTTTTTGGGTGCAAATTAATTAGGTTAATTGGAAAAATGTTGGACCAAAATGTAAAGATTAAAAAAGTTTGGTTTAGTAGCCTTGGAACATCGGTGGTGGTGGCGATGCGTATTGGTGTCCAATGTTTGGTGGGAGGATGAAATCATCGCCGCCGTCATTATTTTCTGATGGTGGTGCAGTTACATCCGGTGATGGAATTGAAGATGGCGGTGATAACGAAGGAGTGGAGACCGATTGTTCTGGTGCTTCAACTTCTGGTTGTGAAATTGGAGTCGGTGAGTGACTTGGCTCTGAAATTGGTGCCGGAGCAGGACTTGACCTGAACACTGGTGAATGATCTGACTCTGATGGAGCTTCCGTCTCCTCAGAATCTGGGGTCGGAGCTTGAACCGGTGATTGATCGTTTTCTGTTTCTGGTGAAGGTGTTGGTGCATTTTCAGTTGGTGATGATGCAGGTGGTAGAGGAGTTACAGGTTTTGGTGGTGGTGAGAAAACTGGTGGAGGAGGAGAGTAAATAGGAGATGGAGGTGGTGGAGAGTGGACTGGAGGTGGTGGTGAATGAACTGGAGGTGGTGGAGAGTGAACGTGGG
>NW_006238921.1:6698357-6734024 GCF_000375325.1 Capsella rubella
GACTGGTGGTGGTGGGGGTGGAGAGTGAACTGGTGGAGGAGGAGAGTGGACTGGTGGTGGCGGAGAATGGACTGGTGGTGGCGGGGAATGGACTGGTGGAGGAGGAGAATGGACTGGTGGTGGTGGTGAATGGACTGGTGGAGGAGGAGAGTGTACTGGTGGTGGTGGTGAATGGACTGGTGGTGGTGGTGGAGGAGAGTATACCGGAGGTGGTGGTGGAGGAGAATGCATTGGAGGAGGAGGTGAAAATTTAGGTGGTGGTGGGGAATGAACCGGTGCTGGTGGCGGAGACTGTACTGGTGGAGATTGTGGTGAAGGTGTCTCTTCTGTCGATGGTGGTTGAGGACGACGTTTTTTGATAGGGGATGCATCATACGGATCGTTTGCTACCGGTGGGTTTACTGGAGGCGACCCCATTTTTGGTGTCTCTGTCTTTGGTGATTCTTCTTGCTTTGGTGGTTCAGGTTTAGGTGACTCTTCTGGTTTTGGCGTCTTTGGTTCAGGATGATCTGGTTTAGGAGATTCTTCTGATTTTGGTGAGTCTTGCTCAGGGGACTCTTGTTTTGGTGACTCAGGCTTAGGTTTTGGCTGTTCAGGTTTTGGTTGGTCCGGTTTTGGAGAATCTTGTTTTGGTGTCTCTGGCATAGGTTGCTTTGGTTTAGAAGGCTCATGTGATGGTGTCTCAGGCTTCGGACTAGGATGTTGTGGTTTGGGGGACTCTTCTGGTTTTGGCTTAGATGGCTCTTCTAATTTTGGTGGGTTCATTTCTTGTTTCGGCTCTGGTGTTTTTGGTGTTGGCTTTGGTGATGGGTTTGAAACACCGCCACCTCCACCACCACCACCCGCACACTTGTCCTTACTGCAATCCACAGGGCGGCTAACCACCGGCAAACATTCTTTAGCCGACTTTTGGTTTGGTCTGTTCTGTAAGCAATTGCTCGTGTCATCAAACTGTTTCTCTTGACTCGATCCAGGAACACAACTTTGAGCCTCTCCATTGAAAAAATTGTAAGAGAATGTGAAGTTCGACAATTTGGGCAACTTGCAGATGCTGTCTGTGACAACTCCGGTGAGCTTATTGTATGAGAAATCCATTTGTTCCACGTTAGCCAAGCCCGACAAGGTTGATGGTAAACTTCCAACGAATCCATTGCTACTAGCATCAAACACAGTCACATTATTCAACGAACCTATTTCGTTTGGCAAACAACCACTTAAATTGTTCCCAATAAATACAATCTCGTTGAGGTTCTTCATCTGGCCAATGGTTTTTGGGATGCAACCGCTGAATTTATTGTGCGCGAATGTCACGACTGAAGCAGTTGATTTACCGATTGTCTCAGGTATGGTCGACTCAAATCTATTATTGTTTAAGAAGATGGCGTCAAGATCTTTATCAAAGATCTCTGGTGGCAATTTTCCTTCAAAATCATTGTATCTTATGTCAAGGAACTTCAATGATGGCCAAGAAAGAGCAACTGTTGGAAAGGAACCAACGAAACGGTTGTTGCTGATGTCAAATTCGTACATTAACGTTAGCTTGGAAAAACTTTTCGGAATAACCCCACAAAATCTGTTGGAATTAACGTGAAACAAGGCGACATCGGTCAATAACCCTAACTCAGGTGGCAAGTATCCGGCTATATCTGCATGGTTAAGGTCAATACCGGCCACAACCATTACGCTCGGGTCATCAAGTGCTGGTGCACAAAAAACTCCTTTGTAAGTACACACGTTTGGACCAACCCAATTAGCCGCAGTGTTGAATGGATCGGAGTATATTGCCTTTTTCCAAGCTTGGAGGGCAATGTAAGCCCTTTTGAGCCGGTTATTATCAAATTTGAGGTCTACATCGACTTCATACTCCATGTCGTCGGGAAGATCTCCATTTTCTGATAATGCCAAAAGTTGGCGTCTTGTGAGAAACGAAGCTTCCTCATCGGTGAGAGCTGCTGCGGAATAGAAAAACACAGAGATAATGAAGAAGAAGAGGAGAAGGAAGCAGCCTAAAGGCTTCTCCATTGTTCTTCCGGTCATGGTGATGAAAAACCTTGGAAATGGTTCTATGGCTTGCTTAATAGAGGAATGTTGTGGAGAGAAAGCCTATAATGAAACGAAGACAAACAGAAACCATTGGATTATTTTGCTATTTTGGGGAAAACAAAATTTATATAGACTAACGTTTTAAGGATACGAAAATAGCAAACTATTGTAGCTAATATAGAATTAGGGGTTGATATCGTTTTTACAAGTTTGGTTTGTTTTGCCATAATTGAAATCTGGACGACCAATGTTTTTTTACAATCTGGAATAAGTAAAAAGTTTTTCTTACTGTTGTGAACATGTCTCTATTTGATCATTGCGTTTAATTTGAACTTTTGAGAAAGTTAAATGTTATATCAAAATTGTTGATACAATAGGATTTTTTTGTTGTTGTCAGGATGGAACTGTATCAATTTAAAATAAGATAAAGTGAACTAATAATAACATTAAACATCAAAAGACATTTACAACTTACAAATACGAAACTATTGATTTTTTTTTGTTAAGACAAAGTCTTTATAAGTATAGCATAGTACTACAAAAAAAAATTCCAATGATTAAAAACAAAAGAATGATGCCATCTAGTACCCTATATCTGTTTCTATAATCCCTTTTAAGAATGATCAATTTTTTTTTTTTTGATCAAATAATTTTTTGCAACACTAACATAAGAATTATTCTATATGTCAACACCTTATTGTTTAGTTCTACTAAATAAATGTCTTTTTAAAGACAACATTGGCTTCTCACAACCTCATAAAAAGGAAAATGGTGAGCAAAACATTAAAATACTTAACATCAGTTCTTGTTATATTGATCGGCCTATACTACCGTCCTATATATCCGCCATGCCACCGTCACTGCAACATGGCCATGCCCATTTTATGTTGGTTCATGGGGCCGGCCATGGGGCTTGGTGTTGGTATAAATTCATAGCAATCTTGAAATCTCAAAGCCATAACGTAAGGGCGGTCGATTTAGCAGCGTCCGGGATCGATCTATGACAGGCTGAGATTCTACTGTCGTTCACAGAGTATATTGGTCCGTTGATGGGCTTTATGAAGAGTCTAGGTGAGGATGAGAAGGTGATTCTCGTGGTACATAATGTGGGCTTGCTATTTCCAAGCCCATGGAGACATACCATGATAAGATTTATATGGCTATTTTTGTCACTGCCTTAATGCCTGGCCCAACCGTCAATTTTACTTTGCTTTCTCAAGGGGTATGTTAAAAAACTACATACATACTACTTTCACTTGACTTCAAAAATAATAACCCTTGTTTTGATTTTCTCTACATCAGTAATTCTAAATCATTCTACAACAGGACTTGAAGTTTGTATTTGGAGATGGGCCTAATAAACCTCCTACACTTTCTATTGGAGGCTCACTTTTCCTCTCATTAACTATGTATGACCTTAGTCCGAAAGAGGTAAACAAAACTTCCAATTTTCTTATATTTTAATTGGAAAAAATACATAACTCATTGTGACTTGTGCTTAAGCCATGTATAATTTTGTAAGACGCGGAATTAGCGGCGTTATTGGGACGGCCACAACGGTTATTCAGCAACGTAGAGATAGACACAAGTCTTGTGCTCACGCCCGAGAGATTCGGGTCGGTAAATGGGATATTTGTCGTGTCCAAGAAAGACAAGTCATTGGTGAAAGACTTTCAGCTCTGGATGATCAAGAACAACCCTCCCAACCACGTGGAGTATATTCAGAATTCTGATCATATGGTCATGATTTCTAGGCCGTTAGATCTTGGTGCCTGTCTTTTGTCTTTGGCTAAAAAGTTAACTTTAAAAATATTGATATTTTCAACATTTTGTTTTATATATAAAAAAAAAAACCAAACAGTGATGTCAAAAATATATATGTATACCAAACAAAACATGTTTTGTAAGTCCAAAGCTGATTTCCAGTTTTTTATATATGGTATTATCATAATACTATTATGGCTGATCAAAATTCTCTTCATATCACGAGCCACTTTGTATATTTTTACGTTTGTTGATGACCCATTTCTTTGAAGTAGGTTTGACTTTTCAACTTTAGCTAATTAGCTGCTACTACTACTAAATTGCTTCAAAAAAACTAATTAAACTACAAAACCAAGTACTTTGACCACTTTAATCAGCATGAGATTAAGGAGCCTGCATAGAAGAGTAAAACCTCATATATAGACCAGATTTTAATAAATAAAAATAGAAAAATTAAAAGTACTCCGTCTAAATCCAAAAGAAAACACCTTCGGACGAAACTCTCTCGTTTCCCTTTTTTGGGCATAGGACTATCTTTCTTCACTAGTGACTTTCATTAGGTAAAGAAGAGATCTATAGACTGGAAAAAACACTTTCCCATCAGCCGTAATACACTGTTCACTCGAAAAAGATCTAATCTGCTTGGTTCTTAAAAAGTTTTCTGGGTTTTTCTTTGCAATTTCCATTGTTCTTCATTTGAAGTCTCTGTTTTGGAAAGATCTATCCGACAGTTTGGTTTGTTTACTCTTGGAGATCCCGGATCTGATTCTCTTTGATAAGTTCAGGGTTTTTTTCAGTTCAGTCATGTCATCAGCCATGGATAAGGCCCTCTTGGCCATGTCTCTTGAAGAAGTTGAAGAAGACCTTCCGTTTGAAATGCCAGATCTTCCTCAGTTCTTGTCTATGGAGAGAAACGTCATCAGTCTAATTGGTAGAACTCTAAATCCAGCTTGCCAATCCATGAAAAATCTCATTAGAGATATGCCTAGGAAATGGCAAAAACCAGGGAGGATGAGAGGAGTTGCTCTATCAAAAGAGAAATTCCAATTCATCTTCAATTCCGAACACGACCTACAGGAAATTTTGGACAAAGGCTCCCACACTTACAACGAATGGTCCTTAGCGGTTGATAGATGGTATGAAAACCCTCCTGCCAACTACCTGCAGTTCATTCCGTTATGGGTTCAGATATGGAATCTACCCATCAATTACTATACAGTCAATGCGATAACAGCTCTTGGAGAACTAATCGGAGAGGTCAAGGAGGTGGCTTTTGATCCCAACGAACCACAGATACAAGAGTTTGTTCGGGTTAAAGTGCTCTTTGATGTATCGAGACCTCTGAGAAGGTCGAAAATGGTCAATCTTCCTAAAGGAGGAGGTTCCACAATGATTAGGTTCCAGTATGAGAAAGTCCAAAAAAGATGCTATGAATGTCAAAGGCTTACTCATGAGAAGGATTTCTGCCCTATTTTGATAAAGCAAAGACAAGATACAGCTACAGCTAGAAGAGCAGGCATCTCAACTCCAAAGCCAGCCAAGGTTCCCTTCCTTAAAGAAGATGATCCTTTGTTTGGTATCTTAGCAGAAGATCAAGTAGGCATTGATCCCATGACAGGCAGACATCGAATCGCGGCAGATGTGCTTGAAGGTATGAGACAATACCTTCTGGTTAATAATAATGAAGATTGGTATGTGAAAGCAGAGAGAGTGAAGAAATCTGTTCGAGAAGTTGAAAAAGATCCGGTAGCAAAGAAGTCCATTCTTAGGCTGGAATCCCCTTTGATAGTTCATCAGAATGTCAACAAAGACAAAGGTATCGTCTTCGGTTACGATATATCGATTTCTTCTACTGAGGAAGATGAGGAACAGCTGAGGAAGAATTCGGTCAAAGTCAACTCTGAAACAAACATGTTAAGAAAAGAGGCTCCTGAGTATCAAGATGAGCTTCCTCGTAACTTCCTTGCTTTATCTCAACCTTTCCAGGATAGTGCAACGGTTTATAGACCTGGCTTCTTTGAAGCAGGCTCTTCCGGCCCTATCTCAAGAAAGACAAAAGCAAGGAAAAGACCCCCTAAGAGTCTCAGGAAACCAAAACCAAAGCTTGCAAATAATGCAGATGCAGATCAGAGAAACCAGGAGGCAAATAATGCAGATGCAGATCAGAGAAACCAAGAGGAATTGATAGCTACAGCAAAGGAGAAAAGAAAAGCAGTTGATGAGGGAGCTAGCACTGCAAAATCCACAAAGCTAAATCCCTTAGAGGTGATCCCATTGGGGGGATTTCCCAATGCCCAATGAGTATCATCAGCTGGAATTGTCAAGGCTTGGGACGGTCTCAAGACTTGGCTTTTCCTCGTCTCAAGGAGATGCGTAAAAAGTATTTCCCTGAGATGCTCTTTCTGATGGAAACTATGAATAGTAGGGATTTAGTAGTAGATTTGCAAGGTGTTTTAGGTTATGATAGAGTTTATTCTGTGGAGCCAGTAGGCAAGTGTGGAGGTTTAGCTATTCTTTGGAAGAATAGTGTAAAAGTTGACATCAAGTTTGCTGACAAAAACTTGATTGACATGAAAGTACAGTTTGGGGCTTGCGATTTCTGTTTGTCTTGTGTATATGGCGACCCGGATTTTAAGAAAAGGAAGATAGTATGGGAAAAAATCAGTAGGATTGGTGTGGGGAGAAGAGAAAACTGGTGTATGATTGGAGACTTCAACGATATTCTACACAATGGTGAGAAAATTGGGGGCCCTAGAAGATGTGAATCCTTGTTCCAGCCTTTCAAGGATCTCACTGATGCTTGTAGAATGGTTGAGCTTCCGAGTAATGGCAATGGCTTTACTTGGGCAGGGAGAAGATATGACTTGTGGATCCAGAGCCGTTTGGATAGGGCTTTTGGGAATGCAGAATGGTTTAAGGAATTTCCTTCCTCTAATCAGCTCTTTTTGGAAATGCGGGGTTCTGATCATCGGCCAGTACTTCTTAATCTTATGGCCTCTCAAGATTCTTATAGAGGACAATTTAGATTTGATAAGAGACTCCTGAATAAACCAAGAGTGAAAGAGACTATCATTCAAGCTTGGTCTTCTAGGACTCATGACTCAAGGTTTCTGCTGTCTGAAAGATTGAAAGTATGTAGGAAGGCTCTAAGTGGGTGGAAGAAAGATAATAGCTTAAACTCTCACGATAATATCAGAAAAGTTGAAAGGGCTCTTGATATTGAACAGTCTGCTCTGTCTCCAAGGTTCTCCCACATTTTTTCCTTAAAGAAGGATCTAGCTGCCGCGTATTGGGAAGAAGAACAGTATTGGAGACAAAAAAGTAGACAAAAGTGGATGCACTCTGGAGATCGAAATACAAAGTTCTTCCATGGATCAGTGAAGATGAATAGAGGAAGAATCAGAATTGAAATGCTCTTGGATGTAAATGGCAATGAACAATTCTCTGAAGGAGCTAAAGGGGAGGTGGCTTCTGCCTATTTTGATAACTTATTCAGAACCTCAAACCCTCCTAGCTTCAATTCCTGGTTCGATGGTTTTCAAGAAACAGTTTCTGAGCATATGAATGAGAGGCTAATCAGACCCGTCTCTGCAGAGGAAATCAAAGATGCAGCTTTCTCCATTAAGCCTTCTAGTGCACCAGGTCCTGATGGTATGTCTGGCTTATTCTTCCAACACTACTGGGATATTGTGGGTCCTCAGGTGACTCTAGAAGTTCAAGAAGTTTTCTCAACAGGAATTATGCCAGCAGAATGGAATTACACCCATTTATGTCTTATTCCAAAGATTCCTCATCCTTCAGAAATGACAGATCTAAGACCTATAAGCCTTTGCTCAGTGCTATACAAGATTGTTTCGAAAGTGTTAGTGAAGAGGATGCAACCGTTTTTGCCTCAACTAGTCTCGGACACGCAATCCGCTTTTGTTTCAGAGAGATTAATATCAGATAACATATTGGTGGCTCACGAGTTAGTCCATAATCTCCGTTCAAAAGATAAATTTGCAAAGAACTACATGGCTGTGAAGACTGATATGTCTAAAGCCTTTGATAGAGTTGAATGGAGCTATATCAAAGCTCTTCTAATCGCTTTAGGCTTTCATCAGAAATGGGTGGATTGGATAATGATGTGTATCACCACAGTTACATATGCGGTGTTGGTAAATGACAAGCCATTCGGGATGATTACTCCGAAGAGAGGTCTGAGACAAGGTGACCCTCTATCACCCTTCCTCTTTGTCTTATGCACAGAAGGTTTGACTCATCTCCTAAACAAAGCTCAAGCCAATGGTCTAATTAATGGGATGCAGTTCTCTGATGAAGGTCCCATTATTCACCACCTTCTTTTTGCGGATGACAGTCTCTTCATCTGCAAAGCGAACACAGATCAATCCCAAGAATTGCAGAGAATCCTTAATATTTATGGAACAGCCACAGGACAGACAATAAACCTCCAAAAATCATCAATAACCTTCGGTTCAAAGGTGAAAAGGTTGGATAAGGCTGAGATCCAATTGAGGCTGGGGATTTTTAAAGAAGGAGGAGCTAGTACTTATTTAGGGTTGCCAGAATGTTTTAGTGGCTCAAAGGTGGAAATGTTAGATTTCATCAAAGACAGGATGCAATCGAAGCTCTCTAGTTGGTATTTAAAATCTTTATCTCATGGAGGAAAGGAAATCATGCTCAAATCAGTGGCAATGGCAATGCCTGTGTTTGCAATGTCTTGTTTTAAGCTTCCAAAGACAACTTGTGCCAATCTGTCTAGTGCTATGGCTGCGTTTTGGTGGAGCTCTTGTGAACACGCAAGGAAGATACACTGGTTGAGTTGGGATAAACTATGCCTTCCAAAACACCAAGGCGGGTTAGGTTTCCGTGATATTGCTCTGTTTAATCAAGCTCTATTAGCAAAGCAAGCTTGGAGAATCATTCAAAATCCCAACTGTTTGTTTTCAAGACTTATGAAAAGCAGGTATTTTCCTCAAGGAGAGTTTCTGGAAAGCTGTTTGGGACCAAGACCATCATTTGGTTGGAGAAGCATCTTACACGGTAGAGATTTGCTACAACAAGGCTTGATCAAAAGAGTTGGTAATGGGAAGAGCATCAATGTTTGGACTGACCCGTGGCTTGATGATTATAATGGGATGAGAGCTCCTTGGATAATGAATCCTCTTATTAACATTGATTTGAAGGTCTGTGACTTAATTGATTTCAGAAGGAAAGATTGGGACATAGTCAAGTTGGGACAACTTTTCTATCCGGATGATGTGATCAGAATAAGAGCAAACAGACCGGTGGTTTCTATGGAGGACTTTTTGATCTGGAAACATAACAAAAGTGGGAACTTCACAGTGAAATCTGCATATTGGCTGGCCTCTCATCTGTACAATTCGGATCTCATTGCCCAAGCCACTGTACAACCATCTCTAAATGAGCTAAAAACTCATGTTTGGAAACTTCACACAGAACCTAAAATAAAAGTTTTCCTCTGGAAAGTATTGAGTGGAGCAGTTCCAGTGTTGGATCTTTTGTCGCATAGAGGACTGAAACTTGATGGTAGATGCCAAACTTGTGGTATTAGAGGTGAATCTATACATCATGTTCTGTTTGAGTGTGCACCTGCTAGACAAATCTGGGCTATGTCAGATTATCCTGCTCCTCGGTCCGGTTTTGAAGAAGGTTCAGTTTTCTCTAACATTTATCACTTTTTGATTAATAAAGATAATCTAGGATGGCCAAAAGAATTGAGAAAGAGTTTCCCTTGGATTATCTGGAGAATCTGGAAAAATAGAAATCTTCTTTTCTTTGATGGAAGAGGTTTCTCCCCCATGGAAACCATTAAGAAAGTAAAAGATGATGTCCAGGATTGGTTTGCAGCTCAAGAGGTGGAATCAGAAAGATTGGCAACTTTACCCGAATCCACAATTTCTTCTCCACCGGCTAGATGGAAGCCACCACTGCTGGATTGGGTTAAGTGTAACATAGGCTTGTCTTGGTCACATCGAAATCGCTTAGCAGGAGCTTCTTGGGTTTTAAGAGATGCAACAGGCCAAGTTTTGCTTCATAGTCGTCGAGCCTTCACTAACATCAGAAATAGACTCGAGGCTCAATTCTTGTGCTTGATTTGGGCTGTGGAAAGCATGATTAGTCACAGAGTAAATACGGTTATTTTTGCTGTGGAAGACGGGTTTCTTGTCGGTGTTGTTAATAGGCCTCAAGCTTGGCCTTCTTATAGGTTCCAATCGTCTGAACTATTGTCGAGGTTGGAACTATTAATGGAATGGAGATTGCAGGTGGAACTTCCTTCATCAAATAGAGGAGCTTCTCTCATTGCTCAAAGTGTTACTCAAGATTGCAGACTGCAGTCTTATGTAGCCTCTAGCTTCCCTTCCTGGTTAGTTGGAGTCTTTACTGATGAGAGGGTTCCTTCCTCTAATTGATGTCGTTCTGGCTTTTCTCAAGCCTGGTGATTAGAAGTGACGATGCTATGAGTTTATTCCTTTTTGTTATCACTCATATCCATCCTTGTGTCTCTGCGTTATCTTTTTAGGATAGTCCCTAACTGTTTTTGTAAGGCTTTTCTCAAACTTGGTGCTATGACTGCTATAGACCAGATTTTAATAAATAAAAATAGAAAAATTAAAAGTACTCCGTCTAAATCCAAAAGAAAACTAAATGAAACCAAAGTCGTTACGTTGATGTGGTTTTTATTTATTTTATGTAGTAATTGAAAGCGAATCTACTTTCCCAATTTAGATTTGATGAACTTTAAGAACATGGTTACATATTTCAACGGAGACCTGTAAAAGAACATCAAATCCAGTTTTTTCTTTTAGAAACCAATAAACATAATTCACATCTCACGATTCTCATTTCTCAGTATTAGTTTCTCCATAAAAAGTGATAGCCTTCTTTGATCTTTCTATATTGTTAAACTTTTAAAACAAATTCTCAGTATCATCATCCCTTGCATTAGGTGGAGATGTTTCTTTGTAGAAAAAGTTGCATTAGATGGAGATTATTAAGGAAATTAAAATTATCTGTTAATGAAAATTATGTAGAAAACGTGTGACGATTTGATTTATCTGTAAACTCTTCATGATCTTTTTTGGTTATACTTTATACACAAATCAACAATATCCAAAACGCCACAAGGCACGAGAACTACTAACTTTTAACGAGGCCAAAATTAAAATCAAAAAAAAAAAAAAGAACTTGAAAATTAAAAGCTCATCACATGAATCCAACAAGAGGAATGGGAACAGCGGCGTAATTATTCCGGCGACCACCTTGAACTACTGGAAGCGACGGTTGAGGCTTACGGAAAGCTTCTTCTACTGTTTCAGCCACGGTGGTGACGAAAACAACAGCAATTTTCACCAATTCGATGCAAATCTCTAGCTTTTGAGACACCATTCTTGTTTTTCTTGATTTGTCGAGAAGAGTAGCTAGTTTTTATCTTTCCTTCTTGTTTCTTACTCTGCGCTTTTGAAAGGTCTTTTTTTTTTTTCTTTCTAATCTGTGTTGCGCCGCGTCTTGAGAACTCTTTTGTCTTTGTGAGTCTTAACTTGCAAAAGCCAGAGTTATATATTTATACAGACAGACATCAATCCATGTTATATAATTTTATATATGTATGGATTATGGGATCAGTTTTAATTATTGGTTGGTTGATAAGCCATGTGGCATTTCATTCGCTACCATTTATTTCTCGGAAGATGCTTTGTTTTTGTTGTGTCCTTTGGTTTTTACAAAGAGCCAATTTAATTCTTTGGGGTCGTTTCTTTACGTACATATGTGTAAGTATACGTCTAACGTCGCATGTATGTAGGTGTGTATGCTAATTGTGTTTGTCATAGATCCGAGCATGCAAACAAAGGTTGTACATACGATTATATTATCTCAATTGGATAAAATTTGCAAAATAGTACTAATTAGTTTTTTTTTTTATATTTTTTTTTGTTTTTTTTTAGAAACTAATTAGTTTTTGTCCAAAAAAGAAAAAAAAAACTAACTAGTTTTATAAAACCAGGATATGTCGACCAAAGAAGACTAAAACCAGGATATTTATACAAGTACTCTAGCCAACGATGTAGTAGCTAAGTTAAAAATCTAATAATCAAAACTTTATATATCTTTGATCATATAAAGAGTATTCGTGTCTATAATCCACGTGGAAACGTATGTTAATTGTCATATAAAAATGTTTTAGGAAATGACGTAATCGTATACACGGTTCTGTCGAATGGATGAGGATGAAAAATTTGAACCAATAGGACACGAAGACAATATGACAATTTGATGCTGTTTTTTAGTGAACTTTTAATGAATTACTTGTTAATTCATATGTTCCCCTTGGCAGTGTAAGGCTGACTAAGATTTTCATTAATATATACATACATATACATCAAATGATGTAAGTCGATACTTTACAATGCGGAATCAAATGATTCTCAATATATATAAATTCAAAAAGTATTGATCATAAAGTGCATGAGATAATGATTATTAATTACTCTTTATTCTCGAATGATTGTTAGTTCTTTATTGTATAAAGTCGAATCTAGATGTCATCAAATTTGCGATATTTGCAAATATGGCTTGTTGCTGAAACAATATTAATGTCCAAATTCATTTGTTCAAATCCAATCCAAACTTCAACTCCATAAGACTGATCCAAAGATGAAGAAAACTCTATCAGATAAATTATTTTAAAATAATTAAAAGAATTAGTTTCACTCTTATTCGATTTCTTTTATGGATTTAGCTAGAACAGCCTTAACTAAACATTAAACAATGAACAGAAATAGGTGACCCGAAATAATAAGAAAATTTGGGTTTTAATATAAAAAAGTCAAGGATTGGGGTCAATATCTAATTCTATTTGATTCTTGGGACTGGAATGAAATTCAGTAAGAGTGATCGATGGGACGTAGCACCAAACCTCCACAAAAAAAATGCATAATTGAGAAATCAAGTAGTGCACTACTGCATATTGTTGTTGCGACTTGCAAGTAGCCAAGTAGCATCTCAACCATTATTTCTTTAAGGTTAAGGCTTAATTAAACAAAACACAAAAATTAGCTAACCATATGTTGTAAGAAGCCATGGAAATTATGCCACGTGCCTTCGTGGTGGTTGTTGAAGCCTCTCATACTTTTACTTTTTTAAGATCAAAGTTTCTATGTTCTGTCAAGGTAGTGGACCTTAGTGGTGATTTTTAAAAAAAATTTGAGTACAAAAGACAAAATTCTATAGTTATCAATAGACACAACTTTATAAAAAGTAACCAATAAACAGTATGCAGAATCTCATTACGAGATAGGAGATTCTAAAACATCTATATGGCTTTATCAAAAGAAATTGAGAAATACCCTTGAAGCATTTTTTTTTATGTTTTATGTTTATTTTTTTTAAGTAATTAGATTAGTGGGGTAGATAAGATCGTCAAATTAGCCGTGTGTAACAACAATATGCATGTTTGTTTAGTAACTTGGATAGGAGATTATGCGGAATGCGTGTTATGTTGCATGTAAAACATGACTTCATATTCCAATAACTTAATATAAACCAAAACCAAAACCAAAAAAAGAAGAAGACAAAAACTCTTAAAGTCTAACAATGGTGTATCTAATATATATATATATATATACATATATACTCTTCATCATTGTTGTGATCATAATCTACACGATGTATGATCGATGACAAGTCAATGAAGCTGAGGATGAGCAGGATTTGGTAGTGGTAAATAGCGTCTGTTTATAACTTCTATGGGCTGGGCTTGTAAAAAGTATATATATGATGGGCCTGTTCACTAGAGTCTAGAGGAATGAATAGACACACTTTTTGTTTATAATATGTTTTTTTTTTTTCCATTTTATCTCGAACTTTGGTATAATAAATATGTTTAGTTAATTAACCATCCATTTGAATTTAGAATGAGAGGGCCCTTTCCTTACGGCGTCTTTCCTCGTTATTTCAATTTTCATCGTTTTAGCCGTTTGAAATTGTTTCGGAAAAAAGGAAAATCAAAAAGGGTTGTGTAATTGACGGAACTAACCTCTTCAAGACTGCTTAATTACGTGAAAAAGCCCTGTCGGAAATTCAAATTCAAACAGCGCCTAAAAGTACAAACAATCTCAGCCGTCCGTTTCCATCGTCCCTCTTTCTTTTACATTCCTTTCTCCGTCCGGCTTTACTGCTCAAATCATGCGAATCTAAAGAGACATAGAAAAAGAGAGAGAGTGAGTTAGCGAGTGAGCGAGAGAGAGAGAGAGAACTCTTCAGGAGCTCGCGAAATTTTGGATTTTGTAGCTCTCGATTCATTTACACAGGTGAGCAAAAATATTTCCATTTCTAATTTTTAGTGTGAAACCCCAACGAGCTTTTTAGCTTTAGCAGTGGATTCAAAGTTTCAAAATTTCACATTTCCTCAGTGTCGATTTCGTGAATTTTGAACTGGGGTTTTGAATCTACTATTGATTCAGATTATAGGGTATTATAATGTCAAGGGAGGTCAAGCTTTCCCGTAGAGATTCCGGCAAGCACAATGAGGAGGAAATCGAGAATGTTCCTGAAAATCTCCGAGCTTCGCTTTTGTCCAACGATTCATTGACGAATCCTAAAAACGATTGGGGGAGTAAGATCGATCGAACTCCGTCTAAGCCTAGAGCTAAGATCCCAGATCCACCATTGCCTTTACGGACGCCTGATAAGTATCGATCAGCAGCCGCGTTTTCTAAAAATCGGTTTGGTTGGGGAGACAAGTGTGATTCCGTCGCAAGCACAAATGTGGGTTTGTTGACCACGACTCCTAAGACTGGTAGAATCGCCGGGAGAGCTAATTCGGAGACCAATTCGACGCACAATACCCCCAGTAAGAGCGTATCTAAGCCTCCGGGGTCTTGTTACAGAGGGAAGCTCGATGGCACAGGAGCTGTTAGAGTTGGTGGTTATGCCTCCTTGTATAAAGGGTTGTCTAGTTCTTCTGGGCAAGTTTCAGCAGTTGTTAACACGGTTCAAGTCCCTCACTTTAGCCTTAAGGAGGATCCATCTTTCTGGATGGATCACAACGTACAGGTAGCAATTCGCTCCCTTGGGTTTACTTTCTTTTTCATTTGGGATTTTTGGAATTGCATTACTCTTCTCAGTGTTCAATGTCCACCATACATCTAGGTTCATTAGCTACACCAAGTTGACTTCTTTTAATTGGAAAGTGTATATTTTTTTCGACTTTTAGAAGTTTTTGGTTAGGGGTGGCAGTCATTGATGGTTACTGAATGAATTGCAGATTCTTATACGTGTTCGACCGCTAAATAGCATGGAGAAGAGTACAAATGGGTACAGTAGGTGCTTAAAGCAAGAAAGTTCCCAATGCGTATCATGGATTGGACCACCAGAAACACGATTTCAGTTTGATCATGTGGCATGTGAGACAATTGACCAGGTAAGACTCAGAACGAGGGACATAAATTTTTGTTTCCTTTTATTCGTATATATGAAGTTTTTTTGCATCCTAAATTTGTAGGAAACCCTTTTTCGGGTAGCCGGTCTGCCCATGGTGGAAAATTGCTTGTCTGGCTACAACAGTTGTATATTTGCATATGGCCAGGTATATTTTGTCATTCTAGAGATGGATCATGAGAGTGTTACTACCTCTGGGTCAGGCTCAAGCTTTAAATACTAGCAAGTTTATTTCTATTAAGCCTTATGTTTTCTGGTGACCATGGTAAAGCTGTTTTTGTGATAGAGTTGTAAAGATGTCCAATTTTAGGTAATTTGGTTACCCTATCCTTGCTTAGGATACATATGCTGATATCCTGTCCTCTTTAAGAAATCATTTGAAATACTTTACAAGGTTACAATGAGATTAGATAATTAAGTTTTCAGAGTATGACTGAGTCAGGATAGTTTCTTTCGTTGGTGTTAATTTTTTTTTCCCAATTCCTAATTTGGGATAATTTGTTGGGATTGTGCAGACAGGGAGTGGGAAAACATATACAATGCTTGGGGAAGTCGGTGATTTAGAAGTTAAACCAAGTCCCAACAGAGGAATGATGCCTCGGATATTTGAGTTTTTATTTGCAAGAATACAAGCTGTAAATCCTCTAATGATATAGCTTGTTTTCCATTTCTATTACAGATATATATATATTAACTTTTCTAATTGCATATGGCCTCGCTGTTTTTGATGCAGGAGGAAGAGAGCAGAAGAGACGAGAGACTTAAATACAACTGCAAATGCTCTTTCCTTGAAATTTACAATGAACAAATTACAGACCTTCTTGAACCGTCTTCAACAAATTTGCAGGTACCTTTTATATTTTGTTGGTGAAACTGCAATAGATGCGCAGGCTTATTTCTCTAATGTGTTTTCACATTTTAGCTTCGAGAGGACATTAAGAGCGGAGTCTATGTGGAAAATCTGACTGAATGTGAAGTACAAAGTGTTCAAGACATCTTAGGGCTTATCACACAGGTTAGTTATACTGCCGTCTCCCAAACAATTTAATTTTATGTTTAATATTCCTGAGATCTTATTTGTTGTACAATAGGGTTCTTTGAATCGAAAAGTCGGAGCCACGAATATGAACAGAGAGAGTAGTCGATCACATAGTGTATTTACATGCGTGATCGAGAGCAGATGGGAGAAAGACTCAACAGCTAATATGCGTTTTGCAAGACTGAACCTGGTTGATCTCGCTGGATCAGAGAGGTAGTTATGGTGTATTTTGCTTGGTATCGCCTTAGAAACCTCATCTAACATTGTGCATTCTGTAACAGACAGAAGACTTCTGGCGCTGAGGGTGAACGCCTAAAAGAAGCTGCTAGTATCAATAAATCATTGTCCACACTAGGGTATAACCAGTTAATTTTTATTTTTGAATAAAAACCAGGGAATAGTTTAATCCCTGGCAAAAATCATTTTTCCTACTAAATGTTATGTTAAATTTGGCTATTTGTTATCATTGATTGCAGACATGTAATTATGGTTCTTGTGGATGTGGCGAATGGTAAGCCAAGGCATATTCCATATCGTGATTCCAGGCTGACATTTCTTCTTCAGGTTAAATCTTAATTCATTGCCTTTCTTTACTTAAGTTGCAATCTATCTATTTATGGCATTATAACGGTAATTATTTTATCTACAGGACTCACTGGGTGGTAATTCTAAAACAATGATCATTGCTAATGCCAGTCCTTCCATTAGGTATTCTTTCAATGCTAATCCAACAAAGTATTACGTTAACTGGTACAGTTAATAAAGAACTTCAACTTATCGCTTCTATCGATTATCACCTGCAGTTGTACAGCAGAGACGCTAAATACTCTTAAATTTGCTCAGAGAGCAAAGTTAATCCAGAACAATGTAAGTTTGCACTGTAATCCATATTGTAAGCTTTGAGGGAGATGAATCATGAATAACCTTTTCATAACTATTATGTTTCAAATTATTTAGGCTGTGGTAAACGAAGATTCCAACGAGGATGTCCTGGAATTACGCCGTCAAATCCGACTTTTAAAGGTGTAACATTTTAAACTGCGTTAAGAGGTCTTTATGTGAAGCTGTAAAAAAACAAAACTAAGACAATTTTTGTGTGTGTGTGGAACAGGAAGAGCTTTCCCTCCTCAAGCGTCAGAACATCTCCAGGGCGTTGTCATTTGGATCCTCAACAGCCAACTTTTCAGAATTGCAAGTCGATTCTCCATCAAGTGAAATGCACGAGATAGGACATCAGCAGGCTGGTAACTTGCTTGTGTATGAATCTGGAGGCTGTGTAAGGATGTCTAGAAAACAGGTATACTAACTTTGAGAAATTATGTTAGGATATACTGAGGATTCATATGCCTTTTCCTTGTGACTCAACTAAAAATCTATATATATATATATATGTATCAGTTGAAATCTTTGGAGATAACACTGGCTGGCTCATTGAGAAGAGAACATGTGGCTGATGCTTCAATTAAGAAGCTTGAAGCTGAGATAGAGCATCTAAATCGTCTGGTATTTTTTTTTTGCACCTACACTGTTCCCTTTCCCACTTATCTTTCAGACATCGCCTGAATCCATTATGAAATCTTTAGGTTCGACAAAGGGAGGAAGATACTAGGAGCACAAAAATGATGCTTAGGTTTCGAGAAGACAAGATACAAAGGCTGGAGTCACTTCTTGGCAACCATATATCTGGAGATTCTTTTTTGCTGGAAGAGAACAGCGTGTTGTCAGAAGAGATTCAACTGCTTCAAGCTAAAATTGATAAAAATCCTGAATTGACTCGCTTTGCCCTGGAAAACATAAGGCTTCTGGACCAACTTAGAAGGTGAAAGTCTTCAGGAAACGTCTAATGCTAAAATTAAAGATAATGTGTGATTTTTTATATATATATAGTTTTTTTGTTATTATGCAGATTTCAAGAGTTTTATGAGGAAGGTGAGAGAGAAATTCTACTGGGCGAAGTCTCAAATCTGCGGAACCAGGTGCCTCTAGTTAGCACAATATCCTGGTATGGATTCATTCTTGTTTTCGATTGCAATGCCATCCTTAACTTTAGCTATTGATTTTGCAGCTTTTCCAGTTTCTTGATGAAAATTCTGACAGGCAAAAACATGTTGATGATGAAATAGAGCCACAGGTTGCATCTATTACCTCCTTGGCTCTTTCTATACGTTAAATACCTCTGAAATGCAGAAGGATTGTGCTTTATTGGTTCCTTGTCAATAATTTTGTTGTATTTGCTATGGTGCAGGGTGCATTACGTATGAGTAAAGAAAATTGTTCTCTACAGGAGGAGGTCGGTTCACTTTCTTTCTCATAAGTCATTCTCCTGTTTTCTTTTCTAATCTATATTTTCGGGTTCTTAACATTTTTTCTATTGCAGTTAAAAAAGACCTGTTACGAGCTTGAGAAATGTAGAAGTAACCTTGGTTCTTGCCTGGAAGAGAATGCAAAGCTTAGTAGGTTAGCAAGTCTGATTTGATGATTCTTGTTTGTTTCCTCGTTTATGGCAAATGCGGTCTCATTTTCTCCATACCATTTACAAGTCTTCTTGCCCTTCTTCTGCAGAGAAATCCAAGATCTACAGACTATGGTCAACGATATCAGAGTTTGCACACCTGATGAACATAGCATTGAGAACAAACAAAAGGTCTGCACAGTAAGAACAGTGTGGTTTACTAATCTGCACAACTATACGTGATATTGTTTTTGCAGGTTACCCTTGAGCGATTTCACTAAACAGTTGAATGTTGCCAAAAAATTGCAGGCCCTGCTGGGAACTCAAGATGTTGAGCGGCACAAAACACTTGCTGGTCAGCAGGTCAATCACGTAGAAGAAATCATCAAACTGCAGCTTGATTTGGATGTACTAAAAGTTATACTCGATGAGGAAAGAACACTACGTGGTGATACAGAGGCACAGGCAGTTCGCTTGAAATTTGATACTGGAGAGTTGAAGGACCAACTACTTTTGCTTAGCAAACAGCAAGAAAATGCATATAGTGAGCTGGGGGAGACAAAGTCTGTAGTTGAAGCTCTTGAATCGCAAAACGTTATATTGATCCAAGAAGCAGTGGAGTTGAGGAGAATAAAGGAGAACTATATGGAGCTTTTACAAAAACAAGAGCCTGACATCACAGCAATGAAGACCAACCAGTGCAATGAGTTCAAAAATATTCCTGCAGAGGACAATGCAATTAATACAAAGTTTAAAAAGATGCAAGCATCTCTTGAAAAAGCTAAGAGGTTGAACATGTTGTATAAGTGTGATATTGCTTCTAAGGCATGTGGAGATGAAGAGATGGAAGAAGTTGGCAAGCAAGCTGAAGCTGCAACTGCGGAGGTGATTGTCTGTTTGCAGAATGAGCTTGAAGTTCTTCAGAAGGAGGTCAGTGATTTCCAATCAAAAGAAAACGTCACTGAAAAGCAGGTACAGTTTTTAGAAACTCAGATGGAGGAAATGCAGGATAACTTACGAGACACGATTATGGATAATGAGCAGTTGCTAGAAAAGCTCAGAGGCAAAGACATGGAACTACAGACCATCTCAAATGAAATGGAACTTCTTACATCTGAGCTTGAAGAAATTCTGCTGAATGTGAATGAAGGCCTTACAGATGCGTGTTACCAGGCAGATCTCATTTCGGGTTCCTTACCAGATAAAAGGATATGGATATCTGAACAGGTGGGCGGGTTAATAAGAACACTTTCCGAGAGGGAATTAATGATTGAAGATCTTGAAAGATGTTTAGAGGATGCTAATAAAAAGCAATGTGATATAGAATCCATGTTGACGTCTCTCAGAGGGGCAGCACTAGTAATGAATGAAGCGCACCAGAGAGAGTACGAGGAAAAGGAGACACTCTTGAAATCGCAGTTGGGCACAAAAACAGAGACCATATCAAGGCTTCAAAAGAAGCTCAAAATGGCTGAAAGGTTGATTTATGAAGCTTCACATTGTGCAACAGCTTCTCTAATAATTGTCAACCGATATTCTGAAGTAACCAAATCCCATACTTTTGAGTTGAAGCAAAAGAATTTTCAACTTGCGGAATCCGCTGGAACAATTGTTTCTCTGAAGCAACAAGTACAAGATTTGGAAACAACCTGTAAGGAATTTAGTAGCAAACTTCTACAGGAAGAAAAAAATGCTTCTGCTATGGAACAAAAGCTTGAAGAAATTGAGGAGTCTGGCATTTCAGCAATGAAAGAGAAGCTTTCTGTTCTCAAGGGTGGCGTATATGGACTTAGATCATGCATAAACATGTGTCAAGAACATGAAAAATACAGTGAGGCAGATAATTTATTAGAATCTCCACCCCACTGTAATGAAGGACAGGTGAGCTAATAAATTTTTTATATTAACGATCATGCCTTATTATGTATAGTAGTGTGCTTAGTCCTTAACTTGAAATTTTTTCATACAGGAACTGGGAAAGAATGTAGTTGTCTCCTCTTGCATAGAGAAGACTCCAAACAACAATGATACAGAGTCCATGAGGTTGACCAGCAAGGTCTCTAGTGAGAGAGGTAAAGTGATCATACTGCTAAAGCAAGAAATGGAATCTGCGCTTGTAAGCTTGAAGGAGGTTCAAATTGAGATGGCCAAACTCCAGGGTGAGAAGGAAGTGCTAAAGGCATCAGAGAAAAGAAGCTTAAGCAACTTGCATGATCTTGCTGCACAGTTTTGCAACCTAGAAACTCTGATGAATAACATGCAAGGACAATATGAGCACACGGTGGAAGTCACAGATCATAAACTGAAGGCAAGTAACTGTTTATCTTTGTCCCTTTCAAATTCTTTTTTTTTTTTTTTTTTTTCATTTTGAGTCATATATGGGAATGTGCATTTATGGTTTCACCTATTATTGAGATTCTCTCTCAGATGCTATACAGTTTCTCTCTTTTTCTGAAGTTCTTATGATATTTTACAGACTTTGGAGCATGAATTAGCTAAGATGAAGACAGATGCTGACCAAGAATATGTAGAAAACTTGTGTGTTCGTAAGAAATTTGAGGAGGCTCAAGGGATTATTAAAGATGCAAATATCACAGTCAATGAACTCATAATAGCGAAGGAAAGGATGAAATATGACCTGGAGAAGCAGAAGAAAAGGGAAATCAGTTTGGTTGCAGAGAAAAACGCCTTAGATGACAAGCTGCAGGAGCTGGAATCCAAAGAAAATGAGAAAGTTGCGTACCTTGAGAAACTATTCGACTCAAGTTTGATGGGAATAGGAAATCTGGTCGAAGAGCTGGAAACTGTTGTCAGAAAATTACAAGATGAGTCATCTGTGGCATTGACTGGCATGGCCAATGATTTGTCTGACCTAAAGTCCTGGGTTTCTGAAAAAAACTCAGCTAGATTATACCTTGAGGATATCTGGTCAGAAATAATCATGAAGGATTGTGCTCTCTCAGTTATACACTTGTGCCAAATGGGGATTTTGTTAGAAACAGTTACAGGGATCAATACCGAAAATGGTCTGCTTCAACGTGGACTGAGTGTATCCAACTCTTCCATAACTGGATTAAGAGATAACAATTTAAGGTTAAGACGGGAGCTTGAAATGTTTGCAAATCTGAAGGGCAAACTACTGACTGATATAAAGAATGGTTTTGAGAGAATTTCGAGAAATGAAGAAATAACTAATCTGCTTGCTACAAAATTAAGCAGTTTTGATCAGAAAATTTCAGGGCTACAGTACCAGGAGGAGCTGTTGTTGCAAAGATCTAACAGCATGGGGTCTCAGCTTGATATTTTGCTGAAAGAAATAGATTTGAGCAATGGGAACCTCGCAGAAACTCTGTTGGAGCAAGAGTTGCAACTAAATCAGAAAGATGATTTCTTCGACACTGAAGTTCAGCTTTATTTAATGGACCTTTGCTCAAAGGATGTTGAGTCACTTGTTCTGGCACAAACAGTAAAAGAATATTCTTTTCGTCTAGCTGTTGTAGATAGAGAGCTTCTTGATCATCATGCCATCGTTGAGGATCTTAAAGAGAAACTGTTTGTTATCCAAGT
Source organism: Capsella rubella (assembly GCF_000375325.1). Taxonomy (NCBI): domain Eukaryota; kingdom Viridiplantae; phylum Streptophyta; class Magnoliopsida; order Brassicales; family Brassicaceae; genus Capsella; species Capsella rubella. Next base: position 6,720,683 of record NW_006238921.1, read on the forward strand.
GGAGAGTGAGCTCAAAGACCGATGTCTGGCTGATAACAAATTGGACACTGTTTCGGTGGAACAAAAGGTGACTGAAGCACAAAGTAAAATCAAGGTTCTCTCATCAGATCTTGATCACAGTGTACAAAAAGTCGCAGAAATGAGCGAAGTAAACAAGACTTTTGGAGAAAGAGTCTTCTTCTTGGAGTCTCGCATCACTGAGATACAGCAAGAATTGGCAATGAAAGCTTCTGAAATTTACAGTCTCCAGCATTCCCACTCAGTCACTGCAGGCGAATTGGATATTAAAGAAAGGGATATACAAGTGTATGCGGATGTTGTCAGTTCGTTGAAGAAGGATAACATCTCCCTTAAGAACAAGTTCATACATTTTGGTGAAGAGCAATTCAAAGCACTAGATGTCACGAGGTTAAGCATTGTCAAATGCTCACATCTAGCTGAAGATAGTAGGATACTGGAGAAACTAACCAGAGATGGTCTGGTTATTTCTGATAAGATGTTGCAACTGATATGTGAAAACTTCAATAAGGCTTCAGAATTTGCAGATACTGTTCAATCTTTGCAGATTGACGTACAAGACTTGTTGTCTGAGAATCTGAATCTCCAAGATGAGCTTTTGAGAAAGGATGATGTTCTAAAGGGGTTGTCTTTTGACCTCAGCCTACTACAAGAATCTGCTTCCAGTTCCAGGGACAAGAAAGATAAAACAAAGGAAATCATGGTTCATGTTGAAGCTTTAGAAAAGTCACTAGGTTTGAAAACCTTGGAACTAGAAGATGCTGTTTCTCACGCCCAAATACTTGAAGTTCGACTGCAAGAGAGCAAAGAAATAATCTGCAACCTTGAAGTAAATACGGAAAAGGTAAGGAAGTGTCAAGAAAAGCTGTCAGCGGAAAATAAAGAGATTAGAGCGGAAGCTGAAGCTCTCAAAGCAGAAAAAAGCTCTCTAGAGGAAGAGCTGATCCAGAGAAAGAAGGTATCGGAGAGCATGGAGACGGAGCTCTTTAATTTAAGAAATGCTCTCGGACAATTGAATGATACAGTTGAGTTTACCCAGAGAAAACTGAATGAGACTATCGATGACAGGGATAATCTCCAAGATGAGGTTTTGTATTTGAAAGAAGACTTCAGGAAGATGACATCTGAGGCTAAAGAAATGGAAGCTAGGTACCTAGAAGCTCAACAGGTAGATAACAGCACAATTAGACTTGACAAGACACGTCCATTTTATTTGTCCATTTTGCAATACTTACTTAAATTTGTTTCTCCTATTCTCACAGATTGCTGAATCAAGAAAGATATATGCCGATGAGAGAGAGGAAGAAGTGAAGCTTTTAGAAGGATCAATTGAGAAACTTGAGTATACTATCAATGTTCTTGAAAACAAGGTTAGACTTAATAATTCTTTACTAACAGCTTAATTTAATTGATGTGTTTAATTTTATGACGGAAACGTTTTTCAATAGGTTAACGCTGTCAAAGGTGAAGCTGAAAGACAACGTCTGCAAAGGGAGGAGCTGGAAATGGAGCTTCATACCATACGCCAGCAGATGAAAAGTGCTAGAAATGCTGATGGGGAAATAAAAAGGTAAAAAATTAAGCAACCTAAATATACGTATATCTTTATAGTAACTCATTTCCTAGTTTGCATGTCAAAGAATTTTAGATGAAAAGCATATGGATCTTGAGGAAGCTAAGAAGCATATAGAAGCGCTTGAGAGAAATACGGCTGGCCAAAAAACAGAGGTACCAAAATTTGTTATTTTAACTAGGGATGATTCCTTAATGACAGTCTCAGAGTTTTTGATGGTATATGTATATTTACTCTCCAATAGATTACCCAACTCAGTGCGCATATCTCGGAATTAAATTTGCATGCAGAGGCTCAGGCTAGAGAATACATGCATAAGGTAAAGATGGTTCCTAATTGATATACCCTTAAAAGTTTACCAAAAGACTGGCATTACTAAGACTGATCCATTGCGAACAGGTCAAGGAGTTGGAAGCAATGGCTGAGCAAGTTAAGCCAGAAATCCATGTTTCTCAAGCTATAGATTCTTCATTGAGTAAAGGTTCAGGGAAAACTCGGGGTTCTGGCTCTCCTTTCAGATGCATAGGGTTGGGAATTGCACAACAAATGAGATCTGAGAAGGATGAGGAACTTGTTGCTGCAAGGCTACGAATTGAGGAGCTTGAAACTGTAGTTGCAACCCGGCAGAAAGAGGTAACTAGTAGAAACTGTTATCTATATGTTATATTGGAACATTTGGCATCCTTTTGGTATTTATTATCTAATCTCGTATTTCTGTTCCCAGATATTTTTGTTGAATTCAAAACTCGCTAAGGTGGATAGCATGACCCATGATATTAATCGAGTTTTGCTGGGAGTCAAACAGAATGTGACAAATTGTGCGGTAAGTACTTCTTTTAACTTCTTTCATTTTATCCCATGTTGTGTGTAGCTTTAACTTTTTTATGCGTCTGTAATTAAAAATAAAGAAATAATTTTGATATCTGTGGAACCTGGTTTACATTTTAGTCATTGTCTTGTTGTTCCTCTACTGTAGAAACCGCTAAATGGTAACTGAAATCTAATGACCCTTTTTTCAGTCATTCTTGGATAGTCAACAAGTATTGAAGATAGCAGAGATGCTTCAACTTAATAGTTCAGATTCACGAGAAAGGGTAATTTTCTTTGGATACATCCCCAGGAAGAAAGATTTATAAGTACGTGATAATAATCAATCATCTCTTGTCTGAAATTTTCTGGATATAGGATCTTGAAGTCTCTCATCTCAAGCGGCAACTCCATGAATACAATGAGGAAAGGCAAGGGTAAGCTAGTGATGCACTCGGCTAAATCTTCAATAGCAGAAATATCGATTCTGGCCACTTCCACATGTTTTATTATAGTTTCTTATACAATATCTCGATGCAGATGGATAGAGGAAATCGAAGGAAAGCAGACGGATTTAGTTACTACGCAGATAAAACTTGAGGAACATCGGCAGCATGAGCAGCTGCTTAAGAAAGAGAATGAATTACTTAAGGTTGGAAAATTAGGCACCATTTTTTCTTTTACTGTTACATAATTAAACAAAATAAATTAGTCTTCACAGAACGTCTCTTAATCTTCTCATTTTCAACAGAAGGAGAATCTTGGTCATAAAAGAAAAGTGATGGAACTTGAAGGAGAAGTGAAGAAGCTATCGTCCCATCAAAACCCTGAGTGGAGAACTCGTGATCAAGCTCGAATCAAGGCAAGAAATCTCTAACTTCCAGTACTTCGCTGTGTAGATATTTAGTTTCTCTTCTTTATTCTGGTACTTATTATTTCCCTTTCCTTTGTGTGTCATATGCAATAGGAAGAAAACAATGTGTTGAAACTTCAGCTTGATGAGCTCAATTTGAAGTTACGAAGAGCAGATGTGGGTGTTTCTCGTGCCAAAGAAGAGCTTGCTTGGTACCGAGAATCTTCTGGAAAGAACCTACATTCAAACTTTGACAAGACGCATCAGTTAAGTACCAAACTGAAGGAAACCGAAGAGGATAGAATGCAGCTTGCTCAGAAGCTATTAGGTCTCTGCATCAGTATCCTAAAGGTAAGAGGAACAGTCATAGCCTTTTACTGTAATAAGCTCTGCAATTCCGATGATCTTAAACTCCAAAACAGTATGTTAACATCAATCCATTATAACATCTTTGTGTGGACTCAAATTTCACTCAGGCAGCAGGTGTAACAGAAGAAGACATTAAAGACATAAACCCTGAAGTTGCTGAAGAGGCACTTGAACAGCTCAAGACGAAACTTGGTTTACTTGAAAGTGAACTAGAGCACTTTAGATTAAAGGTAAGATATATTTCCATTTGAAGCTTCAATTCTGTAGTAGCTACTCATTCATTCACAAATAAGTTTTAAGAGAGGCTTGTAAAAAAAATATTGATGCAGGGAAAAACAAAGAGCAGAAGAAGTAGGAATCCAGAGAGAAAGATGCCTGCAATGCCTTCCCCTCGAAGATCATGGAGCCAGAGTCCAAGAAGTATGTCTCAGGCTCCTTTTTTCTCTTCATTAGACAGGTGAAAAGAGGATATATGTTTTTACGAGAAACAATCCAGTCATTGTAAATTAATCAATGTTTCTATGTAAGTTATGTCATACTTGATCGGTAAATAATATTTATAAAAGCCTTTGATTGGTTGTTGCTTTAGAGTCTTTCCATGGCCATATTTTGGTTCAAAAGGATAGATCTCTCGTCCTCACCTTGATGGTGCATTGGTATACTCATATGAGATCCGACTAGTCGATTCAACAATTTACTCACCCTACACGAGGTATTACTATTACATTTGTAGCTATGGCTTCTTCTTTTTTTTTTCCTTGCAATCCTCGAGAACACTTGCTTGTCCCCCAAGCTACCCTTCACATTCAATCCCACCGACAAAAAGATTGTTTTAAATTTCTCGAAGAAATCTTCAAACTCGAATCAGTGTTCCAGAGTTGACGACCGAAGTGAGGAACTCGAAGAGATGAAAATGAAAGAAAATGCAGTTATATATATATAGATATATGTTATGTATCTCAATTTAATCAGTTAATTATTCCTATACATATATGATATATCACACTCGTTTTTATGACAAAATTGTATAATGTCTAAGGTTTTCTCGTATTCTTGCAGCCATGGACAAACTCAACGAGGATCTCAGCAGGAGAATCATGGAGTTGCGTATGGAAGTCATGGACGAGCGTAGGAAGATCCTTTGAGAACTATTCTTCGTCTGCGTCCTGTGGCGGAGAATTTTCTAACAAGCAAACTGGGGAATGGTCAGAATATCTCCTTCTGGTATGATAATTGGACGCCTCTTGGTCCCCTCATTAAGCTTCTAAATGAAGCTGGTCCTCGTTCTCTCTGCATTCCTCTGAAAGCTAAAGTGGCTGATGTCTGCTCTGCGGAAGGCTGGATTCTCCCTCAACCGAGGTCAGTGGAGGCTATGGCCCTTCACGCCCATCTCACCACGCTCGCCCTGCCAACAGCCTCTTCTCAGCCGGATTCCCACCTTTGGAAGGTTGAGGGAGTTGCTGGTCATTCTTACTCGTCGTCAAGAACGTGGGAAGTGCTTAGGCCTAAGAAACCGGAGCAACAGTGGACTAAGTTAGTCTGGTTTAAAAGAGCTGTCCCTAAAAACGCTTTTAATATGTGGATCTCTCACCAGAATAGACTTCCAACCAGACAAAGGCTTGCCTCTTGGGGTGTATGTGCCTCCTCTGCTTGTTGTCTCTGCTCTAATCAGGTTGAATCCAGAGATCACTTGCTCATTTCTTGTGCTTATGCCACAGAGATTTGGAAGCTTGTTTTTGCTAGGTTGAGCCCTTCGCTGCCCATATTTAGCAACTGGTCTGAGCTGCTCTCTTGGATGCGGAGAACAACTAATACAACCCCATCTCTCTTGAGAATGGTGGCTGCACAAGCCTCAATCTACCACATCTGGAAGCAAAGGAACAACATGCTGCACAACTCGTTTTTTATCCCTCCAGGGCCAGTTTTCAGAATTATTGACCGTGAGGTTCGCAACACAATCTCAGCTCATAGGCACAGAAGACGATGGCGTCATCTGATGCTTTTCTGGATTCAGTAGATTTCCCAAATCTTTTCCAAAACATATTGTAACCTTGTTTTATTTTTTGCCAAGGCTACTTTGCTTAGGTAGTACTATTTGTATTATCAAACTTTCATTTTTAAATGATATTCACATATTTAGCAAAAAAAAAAAAGATCCTTTGAAACATTGAAGCGGTCAAAAAGTAAGTTTAACAACTGATTTATTTACATTAATAGATAAGATCATTGTTTCTGATAGTTTATTGGTTGATTAATGATTATTTTTGCTATTATAGGATACTACTGATTTTGGTTTTTAGAAAAAACTTTTGTTATTCAACTTGTGATTTTAAAATCTTTTTGCAAATCCTATGTTATTGAATATTATTTTTACATGAAATCATTTAGGATTCCTTGTTATTCAATTTAGGATTTATGAGAATCATCTCAAATCCATTGTTATTCAAACTCAACAAAAAAAATATATTTCATGTTTTATTTATGCTCATTTGTAAGTATATTCATTATCAAAAATATGTATTAATGGGACAAAACAGTATTAAAAAAAAAGTAAACCAAGCGACTGATAAGAAGAAAATTATAAAACGAGAAACGAACACTACAAATTGTTTTGAACTTTTTTCTAATGCTTCTAAGAATTATCAAAGGAAACAGATATAGATATATATATATATATATATATATATATATATATAAATGCTTTTTAAAAGTTTTAGTTGTTAGTAAATTATTGGATTCTAAATTAAAATAAGTTTAGATTTGCCCAAAGATCCTTTAATAAACAAAAACGTGTAGAGAATATTCGAGTTAGATATAGTTAACTATATAACAATCTTGGTATCCTTCAATTTTAAAAAAAAATATTTGAAAAGATTTGGGTGAGTTTTTTTAGGTATACTGGGAAATAAAACTAATATTTTCTTTTCTTTTATAACAAAATTAATATTGGTAAATCGTATCCCTATAAATTCAGCGACAAAAGTTGAGTTTTGTTTGGCAAAAGAGAAGACACAACAGATCTCTCGTTCTCGACGATGGTGCATTCGCATTACTCATTTGTAATCCGACAAGTCCGTTTACGTTTATTCTTAATTCGTATTCCAGGACACTTGAAGAAGATCAGGTAAATTATCTATGTTTTCTTCCACTCTAATTTATATATAAAAAAAAAACCTTTCTTATTTCGCAAGCTTCTCTTTCGCTTTCAATATCTTTCATCAGGAAGAATCATGATGAGTTCCTGGAAGAAATCTCAAAGCTCAAATCAGTTCCTGAAATAGTATTTAGAATTGACGATCAAGTTAAACTACTCAGAGAGGAGAACAGGGATCTAGACAAAGGTATCGATTTTTATTTATCTATTTTTATTTTATTTTGGTATCAATTGATTTATCTATTTGATAATTCTTTCTATTGTATTCCTCTTATATATGTGTTTTCATATTCGTGTAGCCAACGACGAGAGGATAAGGCAACGCTCCATAAGAAACGCCGAGAGACGTCGGCACATTGAAGCTATAGAAAAGTAAGTTTAACAATTGACGTCTAGCTAAAATTTTTTTTGGGCAAATATGTCTAGCTAATTATTTATAGGATTTTTTTTGTAATAGTTTGACGATTTACATGATTATGATCAAAACTAAGTACAGATTAATGGTTAATTTTGTTAATATAGATTAAAGGAAACTCTACTCCGGCAGAAGAAAAATGAAGATCAATGAACACTGAGATCACATGAATTTTCCATACACTATACAACAAAGGCGGCTAAGAGTTTACTCTTTATTTTGTTATTTTGACATCATCCCGAATTAGAGTATTTTTATCTAAATAATGATACATCTTATCATCTGCATGTGCCTGGCTTTATAACATCATTAAATAATGTTACATTTATATATAGTGTGTCGTTTTCAATGCGATCGAGTCACAAAACAAAAAGGGAAGGTTGGATATATAGTGTGTCTTTCCTTATTCTACCTGACCTCACTATCCATTATCCATTATCTAACACTTTGACTGCAAATTTTAAATAAACTAAATATTATAATTTTTTTATATAATAGTCTATTTGATCACATAAACTAAATATAATGACAGATATATTAAAATGAATTACAAAAAATATTTGAGATTAAAAAATAAGAAAACATTATTTGATAAATGTTTTAAAGCAAAATTTTTATTTATATAGCAATCAAAACTGTTCTATTACATATGTGTTGTATCAAATTTTCTTGATTCATAAGTATTAAAATATAAGTATAATATAAGTATTTTCTTGATTGTGCGAGCTAATTCTAATTTATTGTGTGTTGAATAAAATTGAGTAGAAAAATATAGCTAATGCAAATTTATATTATTTCAGTTTTTATATTAAAATGTGAGTTAAGAATTATTTGAATAAGAAAGAGGGAATAATATATTATTTTGGAAATTGTGTTACAATAAAATATTTAATTAGATATTTCATAATCAAAAAAGAAAATGCATATATAAAAATGGATCTTTATAACTCAATTCTCTTGTTGTACGATTATTGGAGCTAATATAAGATATTATGTTAAATTTGTATCATACTTTCTAAAGATATTTATATCAAATTCTTAAAATGATTATTTCATTGATTTTATGTCAAATAAGAACATAAAAAATAGAAAAAATATTAAAGATACATGAATATAATGGAAGAGAGGGAGTGAATGTACTTATATGTTGATAATCAAGAATAGAAAATAGAGATGAATTTTCAAGGAAAAAGATAAATTATAATAATGTAAGATGTATATCAATATATCATATAGTCTCTAAAAGTTTCTACAGTTGAAATTTTATATAATAATATTTTTTTTTTCAAAACTCATACAACAAAAATAAACAAAGCAAACAAATTTCATAAAGAAGAAAATGAGAGAATGAGAGAATGATATAATGAGAGAATGAGAGAATGATATAATGAGAAAATGAGTATATATAGGAAGATAAGTGATGGGAGTTACAATTTCATAAAACAATTATGGGAGTCAATTATAATTGATTGTGTATTGAAAAAATTGAATGGAAATATAGTTAATGCAAATTTATGTTATTTCAGTTTTTATATTAAAGTGTGAGTTTAATATATATGATTAAATGTGTTTTGTGGTTTCTTTGTTTTTTTTTCAGTTTTATATTAAAGTGTGAATCAAATATAATATTTTTAAAAGTTACATGCCAAGTGGACCAATAAGAAGATGGTAAAATCTCTTATATATATAATTTGTGAATAATATGATAGTTATTCTTTGATTTAAATTCATTATATTATTTTCTCAACTGTTTGATAATAGAAAACTAAATAAATTTTGTTTGATAATCTCTTCAATTCTTCTCTTATAAATTAAATTTTAAAAATTAGAAATTATGTTATAAATAATTTATTACCCATATTAATAACTTTAAAAATGTATCTTTAAAGGAGTAGAAAAAAAAGTCATAGCAATTTTCTTTGAATAAAAAATTATAACAACTCCATTTTATGTTTAGCTTATATGATATTTAATTTAATTAGAAACTAAAATTAGGAAAAATATATTTTTGCAACAATAACACTTTTTAAAAAGCAAACCATACATGTAACATATAACTTACAACACAATATCATAAAAAAAAAATTTAAAATGTTAGATTATAAATTAATAAAAATGACACATGTCAGAAGCATAGAGCGACACATGTCGCGTTGTGAGGCAAAATTAAGAAGAAACCTTGTCTTATTATATAAGATTGTATGAATTAGGACTTCTCTAGTCTGGTATGGTCTTTACTCTACGGCTCCTCTCTGGCTATATCCCGCATTATTCTTCAAATTTCTCCCCCTTTCTCACCAATCTTGTATTCCAAGTTTGCCTTCACCAAATACCTCGTGAGGATTTAGCTCTCTTCTGTGTATGTCTTAGCTTGTTATATAGTATCTTTATCACCTGAACTCAACCACCACTTATTCTCATTGTTTCCTTTCTCTCAAAGTCCAAAGAAATATATATATATATATGTAAGAAAACTGAGAAAGCATGTATATCAAAAGGAAATGAAGAAATCCCCTACAAATGAAAGCACAAGACTACAAGAGCATTTACAAACAAACCTTGTAACATTCGTCAGGGATGCAGTCATGCAACTAACTCAAACAGAGCGTATTTGGGTCTTAGCGGCAACATACATGCTCACCTCCTAAAGCTCACTTCCTAGTTCCTCCAACATTGGATGCTATTCCAAACATTTACGTACAAGGGAGAATAAGAAATCATCTCTCCTTTATTTTTAAAGACTCCATCAAGTTCAACATGAAAGCATTAAAGTGCAGTTGAGATCCAAATTTAGTGACTGAAATCAAGAGATCAGATACAAACAGGTGGTTCCTCGACTACAATATTAATTTCGTATATATAATATATGAGTTCTAATCGAGTAAATACAATATGAAGCTTTGCGTTTTCAACAAACTGTTGGAAAGATTTGTTATCCTCCAAGATGTACTGAGACGACAATGACTTAGAAACCAGCAGGAAAAATATATTATCTTAATTATGTGTAAGTGAACTCTTCTGTTAGACTTGTGAGAAGTAATTAAGAGTATTATAGTTTTCTACTCATGCAAGTAAGTTTTAAACACGAATAGAAACCCACCATTCACACTGTAAATAAGTTAGTAGAGAAATTTGGCTCACCAAAACGTATGAGGTGATTTGCATTTGTTGTAAAGAAGAAGAGTAATTAAGTGTAAACTTAACCAAACCAGAGAATGCGTGGGGTTTCTCATGTTTGGACAATTTAGCCCTTTCAACCTATGTGAAAGGTTTGACTCAAGAAAGGGTAATCTTGTAATCCTGCAAATGATTTCTCCTATAAAACGAAAAGCGATGGATCAGTTGCTTCTGTTGCAAGCCATGGCTAATAACAAGAAGAGTATCGATGACTTTCTTGACGAGCTCGATACTATTGAGTCACTTGCTCAGAAACTGGCCAAGATTGATGAGCATTTGAAGAAGTTATACGAAGAGAATAAAGAAAATGATGATATGGAGAAGAACATTCAAGTTTGGACTCGGAGAAGCACCAACGAAGGTAGGTTAACATATATTCTCATTCCTCTCCCTCTAATTTGACCTTCTTCCTCTCTCTAATGTCTCAAATCTTTTCGTTCAATTGGTAACGCAGCAATTGCTCAAATTCTGGCCATCCGTCAGAACTTGCTCTCACCACCGCCATCAACCTCTCTTCAACCACCGGCATCATCGTCGAGGGAGTTCAACTTCTTTCCGACGACGTCAGATTCATACCCTCTTCGACCTCCCCATTCGTCTGATGGACCACGTCCGAGTAACTTTTCGTCGTCACCATCATCCGCTTTTAAACCATTCCAATCATATAATAATCCACCACGTTCGAGTCCGGCGCTGTCATCCTCCTCTTCGTCACCATCACAACCATATAAGCGACTACGTTTGAGTAACATCAATTCGGCTCCCTTATCATCCTCACCGTTACCGTTATTTAACCCGTTTCTCCTACCTCATCCCCAAGACTCAAGACTACCACAGATCCTTCAAGACCCACTTGCTCCTCCATTGCCAAATCTCAACCCACTGATCTTTCAAGACCCACTTGCTCTTCCATTGCCAAATCCAATCCCAATCCCAATCCCAATCCCAATCCAACCACGACCAAGAGTGGTGTGGACAGAGCGGCTTCAACAAGTATTTGATAGCGCAGTTGCCAGACTTGGAGGCTTGCGCAGTACGTAACTATCATCCCTTCTTTTTTTTTGCTTTATTCTTCTTTTTGTAATTTTTTTTTTTTTTGTTTGTTTTGTTTTCAGATGCAACAGGCAATCGCGTATACAACTTAATGCACACAGAGGGACTGACTAGAGAACAGGTTACTAGTCACTTACGAGTTATGAGGAACCGTCGTAGAGAACTAGCTGACGACTTAAATTCATGAAGAGATATTGAAGAAATAGGTTTTTTTTCTTCATTAATACTTGTATCAAAAGATACATTGTATAACATACATTTTTTTCTTCTCTATTTTCCCCTTTTGTTGTGAACCTGATGTTGTATATTTACTAAACGATCATATACAATTCATAAGCGTTGTTGCGTATCCTCTCTATATTATCACGACGTTTCCAGCAATTCATGTCATATATATGTATGTAGTTTGGTGGCGATTACGTTTCGTTTTTTTTTTTGTTTTTTACATTATCATAATATTCGAGTGTTTATATATATATATATATATATATTGTTAAAATAAAAGTGGTAGCTCTATAATATAGGATCGGGAGACCAAAATTTTCTAGTTGGCGAAAATATATATTTTGGTTTTCTGTAAAAATATATTATTTTAAAAATATATCTACAAAACAAATACTAACCTTAATTATGAATTATACCAACAAAACTAGGGTTTTAAATGGTTTTGACGATTGACATGTCTATGATTATTATTATTAGATGAATATGATTATTTTAGCTTTCAGTACTTTAATGCAAAGTATGCTCCGGGAGAAGGAGGATCAATGAAAAGTTAAAAACTGATGAGAGGATGAAATCAATTTCATTCGACAATAAACACGGTTAAGGCGGCTTTTTGTTATTATTTTTCTTTAACAACAATCCAATCGAATTAATTAGAGTATTTTTTCTATATAATGGTACATCTTTAGCATCTGTGTGCACCTTTTTAAAAAAATATTAATTATTATAGTTTTTAGAATGCTTTCCTATATATATTATCTTCGAGAAAACAGTAAAAAGGGAGAAGAAGAAAAGTTGTAGAGCAGTCGATCTATAGTAGAACCGTGTAACATTCAAAAAAAGAGATTATGAAATTTAGATCGGCCGCGAAAACAACATTAACCACGAAACCAGGCTAAGGTTGAGGGGATAGGTACTAATCGGATTCCGGAATATATATATATATATATATGTGAATAGTCTAAATTGTATAACATTTATTTCTTATTTTCAGTTTGTTTGATACTGGAGTTGATATCTTTGCTAGTATAGAAAGAGTTAAGAGAGCAAAGTTAACTAGAAGAGCGTCTTCGGTGATTTGCAACAATATACATACATGCACTCTATCTAAATCAGAGACCCTTAATTCGATTTGTTGCTGATTAGAGCAGAATTTGATAATTGAATTTAGGATCATAAGAAATCATTTCTCCATTATTTTTTAAGTAAATGAAACGATAAGATGGATTTATTAATCTAACTTTATGATTTCTATCATGAAATCTAAATCCCAAAGATCATCTAGATTTAATTTAATTCAACCATGAACAGTTTCTTATGAAAGAAGAAACACTAACCTTGATCCATTGCTTGATTGGGTTTGATGATGGATTCAAGTCTTCTTCACAGATTGATTTCTTCTTCCCTTACTCCTTATTGCTTTCCTGTGATCTTTGATGAAGAAGATCACTAATCTCTTTTGTTGTTTTTAATCAGTGGTGTTTTCCCTCTCAATGAGAACAACGACCGTAGAGAGTCACTTTTCAACACCACACATATATATACATGTATATTGCATCTTTCCAGAGAGTTGTGTTGGTTTATAATAACCACCTCTTTAATAATGCATAAATATAATATATACAATAATATATATGACTTATATAATATAGTTAAGGCAAGGGAAGAGGGTTATCAATACACCCGAATTCTAATTCA
>NW_006238921.1:6734124-6825667 GCF_000375325.1 Capsella rubella
CACACGTCATTGAGCGACATGTTCCCTTCCATGTATCACAAACCAATTCTAATTCTATATTGTTCTTTTATATTGAGAAGAACCTTAATTCTCAAAATACTCATGTTATCTATAAACCGTAAATGTGTACACATACTTTAATGATAACGTCTTTAATTAAAAGAAACATAACTTTTAGTGAATTCATAGTGTCACTCACATAATAAGCATTCTATAATCAAAACAGCAAAGACTTATCGATAACACCCATACGCTCTACATGGCCAACGAACGCCATGGGTGCTAATCCCTTGGTTAACGGATCTGCGACCATCATCTCCGTCCTTATATGCTCAAAAGACACTCTATGTTTCTTAACTTCTTCTTTGACAGACAAATACTTTATCTCCATGTGTTTAGCACCTTTCGAGTACTTGTCATTCTTTGAAAAGAAGACAGCTGCAGAATTATCACAGTAAATTCTCAGCGGCTTCTCTATGGTGTCGACAATTCGAAGCCCTGAGATAAAGTTCCGCAACCACAACGCGTGAACTGTGGCCTCAAAGCATGCCACAAATTCAGCCTCCATAGTGGAAGAAGCAATAATAGACTGCTTCCCACTTTTCCACGATATTGCTCCTCCAGCTAATAGGAACAAATATCCAAACGTCGATTTTCTGCTATCAACGCATCCGGCATAGTCTGAATCTGTATATCCAATAACCTCAAGATGATCAGATCTCCTGTATGTAAGCATGAGCTCTTTGGTGCCTTGCAAGTACCTGAGGACCTTCTTCGCAGCTTTCCAGTGGTCCATTCCGGGATTACTTTGATATCGACCCAACATACCAACAGCAAAGGTGATATCTGGCCGAGTACATGTCTGAACATAGTTCAAACTCCCAACCACTGATGCATAGGGAATTCTTTCCATTCCTTTACGTTCTAATTCATTTCTTGGACATTGCATTTTACTGAATTTGTCCCCTTTCTGAATTGGAACTATACCAGCAGAGCATTCACTCATTCTATACCTCTCTAAGATCTTATTGATATATCCTTTCTGAGACAAACTTAACAATCCTTGTGATCTGTCTCGAATAATTTCTATTCCGATCACATAAGATGCCTCACCCATATCTTTCATTTCAAAGTTCTTAGAGAGATATTTCTTTATATCATGTAACATTCCCATATCATTAGCAGCAAGCAAAATATCATCAACATATAAGACTAAAATAGCAAACTTACTCCCACTAACTTTCATGTAGATACATCGGTCAACGATAACCTCTACAAAACCATATGACGTAATGGTATCATTAAATTTCAAATACCACTGTCTGGAAGCTTGTTTTAGCCCATATATTGACTTTTTCAGCTTACACACCAGATGTTCATTTCCTGTGGTCACAAACCCTTCAGGTTGATCCATATATACTTCCTCCTCAAGCTCTCCATTTAGAAAGGCGGTTTTCACATCCATTTGGTGAAGCTCTAAATCGTAATGAGCCACCAAACCCACAACAATTCTTAGAGAATCTTTCTTTGAAACTGGAGAGAAAGTCTCTTTATAGTCAATGCCATCTTTTTGGGTGAAACCTTTAGCAACAAGGCGAGCCTTGTATCTTTCAACGTTACCTTTCGAGTCACGTTTAGTCTTAAAGACCCATTTCGAACCAACGGTTTTGAAACCGTTCGGTAACTCTACTAAGTCCCAAACATTGTTATCACCCATAGATTTTATTTCTTCTTTCGCAGCATTAAACCATTTTTCAGAATTGTCACCTTCCATGGCTTTTCGGAATGTGTTCGGGTCTTCATCAATGCTTAAGTCACATTCACTTTCAACAGCATAAACCACATAGTCATTTGAAATGGCAGACCTACGTTGCCTTCCAGATCGCCTTAATGGTTCTTGTGGTACACCATTTCCTTCTTGAATAGTGACAGATTCACTGTTTGTCCCTTCATCTAGTGGGGTTGGTACATCATCATGTCGTTCTATTGTGTCATTTGACTGTAGTGAAACAATAGGAACAACAACCTCAGGTGTAACAACAGGTGAAGAAACTTCAACCTGGACTTCTTTAATGTCCACCTTTCTTGGTTCACCACTCCCACTAGTTTGACCATTTTCAATGAATCTAGCATTTCCCGTTTCAACTATTCTCGTACTATGCTTAGGACAGTAAAATACATACCCCTTTGATTTTTCTGGATAGCCAATGAAGAAGCCACTGACAGTCCTAGAATCAAGTTTCTTTTCATGTGGATTATATGGCTTTACTTCTGCTGGACATCCCCAAACACGTAAATGTCTTAAACTAGGTTTCCTTCCCGTCCACAGCTCAAAAGGAGTCTTAGGAACTGCCTTACTAGGAACCCGGTTCAAGACATACGTTGCAGTCTTTAATGCATATATCCACAATGAAAGGGGTAAAGAACTATTACTTAACATGCTCCTAACCATTCCCATTAAAGTACGATTCCGCCTCTCAGCTACACCATTCTGCTGAGGAGTACCAGGCATTGTATATTGTGCACAAATGCCTCTACTTTCAAGTAGCTTTGCAAATGGACCAGGACATTGTCCACTCTCAGTGAATTTTCCATAAAACTCACCACCTCTATCAGATCTCACTACCTTCACTTTTCTATCTAATTGCCTTTCCACCTCATTAATGAATATCTCTAGGATATTCACAGACTGAGATTTTTCATGCAACAGATAAGTATAACCATAACGTGAGTAATCATCAATAAAAGTGATAAAGTATTTTTCACCGCTCCAAGACGGAGCATCAAATGGACCACAAATATCAGTGTGAATTAACTCAAGAAGTTGAGTACCTCTTGTGGCTGGTTTCTTTACTGTATGTTTGGTATGCTTTCCTTTAATGCATTCCACACACACATCTAGATCACTAAAATCCAATTGAGGAAGAATTTCATTCTTTACCAACCTCATAATTCTTTCTTTGGATATATGACCTAATCTTTGATGCCACAAGAAAGCTGAACTTTCATTAGATGCACTACGCTTAATGCCTTGACTTTCAATATTAAACAAGGATTCTGAAAACTTTTCATCAAGATTGAACCGATAAAGCGAATCAAACAAAATACCACTTCCATAAAGGTTATCATTCAGGTACAATGAGAAAACACCATGTCCAATCCTAAAATTAAAACCTAAATCATCCAACCTACTTACAGAAACAAGATTTCTAGCACACTCAGATACATAGAGACACCCTTCAAGATCTACATGACATCCAGTGTCCAAGATCAACCTATAAGTCCCAATGCCTTCAATTCGTGCCTTCATTCTGTTTCCCATGAACAAGAATTGTTCAGGTCCTCTTATGGGTTGAATCGAACTGAATCCCTGTTTAATATGTGACACATGAGTAGTAGCACCAGTATCTAACCACCAAGTATTTTTAGGCACTTCAACAAGGTTCAATTCAGAGCAAACATAAATATGTTGCGTACCTTTCTTGTCGAACCAAGCCTTTCTTTTCGGACAATCTTTCTTGAAGTGTCCCACCTTCTTGCAGAAGAAACACTTCTTTTCCTTATGGATCTGACTTTCGGGTCCTTTCATGAAAGCTTTATCCTTTGCCTTGCCATGCTTACTTGGTTTTCCTTTAGTGCTGCTAACGTTTCCAAAACCCACAAGATTGGCAACATGATCCTTCATTTTCTTAATTCTCCCTTCCTCCTGAACCAACATAGCCTTTAATTCCTTAAAGTTCCATTTATCTTTGATGGTGTTGTAATTCACCTGGAACTGGCTAAACTCAAAAGGTAGAGAGTTCATAATGAACTGGACCAAGAAATTCTCATGAACTTCCATTCCCAAGGTTGACAACCTTGCTGCCAAGTTAGACATGTGGGTCACATGATCATGAATTGGCTGAGACCAGTCAAACTTTTTCGTAGTAAGCTCATTCATGAGACTCCCTACAACCGACTTGTCAGCCAAATCTGATTGTGAACACTCTTTAATTTTCTGTATGAACTCCCTTGCTTTCTCTGTCTTAGGCATAGTTGGCTTAACACTTTCTGCCATTGTCATCCTCATGAGGTTCATACTCAGCCTGTTAGATCGCTCCCAAGTCTCGTAACGAGATTTTTCATTTTCGGAGCTCTCAACTGTAATGGCTGGAGGTTCCTCATCCGTTAGTATTGCAGAGTCCAAAGACATTACACCCAATGCAAAACGGATCTGTTCTGACCATTCACCATAATTCAGCCCATTGAACTTCACGACAGAGTTAGCAGATGCATACAAATTTGATGAAGCTGCAAACATTTAAACATGCTTACCTATTAGTGCTTTGATTCTTTTATACAGACTCTTAAGGCCTAGCTTAACTCTAAAGCATGAATTTAAATAACCTTTGGGCAATATTTAAACACATGCATATTTAATGATGCTAAATTTTTATACTTTTATAATCAATCAAATTACACATATAAATCAAATAAACATGTTACCTTTGGGTATACATATTACTGACTATATAAAAAATGATTAATTCTTTCATATTATTAACTATGTATTCAATGATCCACCTTTGGGTGATCTACAAAATATATAGATAATAAAATAATTGATCAATCAATCCTACATGTCATTTAGCATCTCTTTTTCTAATGTGTATGTGTAATATAACAAGGTCACTTTGGTGACTAACAAGTTATATACAATATAAACACTAAAAACTTTAATAGGTAAATTTATCTTTATATTATGTTAATATTTCATAACATAATTACCCAATTTTAATTTAATGCACAGCGGATGCAATTTAAAACTAAACCAGACATTTCACTTAATCAACCTAAACCAACAGTTTAAGCCATATTCTTTAACAATGAACGCTTTTATTCATATGCCATAAACGATCAATTCCCAGAACATGTATATGCAACTTTAACAATGATTCATTTATTAGAAACAGAATCTAATTAGAACAATTATTTCAATCATCAAATGCATTTACGTGAATGATCAAAACACCACTAACCATCAATTCTATGATTCCATCTACGACACTTACATGCACACACAATAATAAAAAAACTGTTCATTATTGCAACAGAATCTAACCATTGAATTTCAACCTTAATAATTCCACATGTTCCCAACAATAAAAGGTTACGATCATGGTGACGAACAAAAGTTACGATCATGCAACAAAATTCCAGAACTGTTTATAAACCTTTTAACATGCGTTGACAGTGATGAACGAACATGGTAAATTAATAAATCTAGATCTGCTCTGCTACCAAATATTAATCTAACTTTATGATTTCTATCATGAAATCTAAATCCCAAAGATCATCTAGATTTAATTTAATTCAACCATGAACAGTTTCTTATGAAAGAAGAAACACTAACCTTGATCCATTGCTTGATTGGGTTTGATGATGGATTCAAGTCTTCTTCACAGATTGATTTCTTCTTCCCTTACTCCTTATTGCTTTCCTGTGATCTTTGATGAAGAAGATCACTAATCTCTTTTGTTGTTTTTAATCAGTGGTGTTTTCCCTCTCAATGAGAACAACGACCGTAGAGAGTCACTTTTCAACACCACACATATATATACATGTATATTGCATCTTTCCAGAGAGTTGTGTTGGTTTATAATAACCACCTCTTTAATAATGCATAAATATAATATATACAATAATATATATGACTTATATAATATAGTTAAGGCAAGGGAAGAGGGTTATCAATACACCCGAATTCTAATTCATTAATCGAAACCGATTCATCACGGTGTCGTCCCTAATATTAGAATCCATAAGATTAATATGAATTTGAACTTCATAAATAAACCAGAAGACACACAAGCCACACTTAATATAAAATATTCTTACAGGATTTGGCAACTTCACGATTCTAGCTACAATAAGTATATATATATATATATATATATATATATATATATTTTTTTTTTTTTAAGTTGTAAATCTAGAATTTGGGAGTATCTATAGAAAAAATGGTAGAATTTGCGTAACATATCATACTTTTTAACCTGGTAAAGTAGAGAGGCTCAACAACTTCTTCAAATTGAAACATATATATCTAAGCTTTCAATAAGCCCTAGTCCACTACCTCCAACTCAAAACCATCCTTTAAAATATAATCATTTATCACACTCTTTTTAGACCATATATATATATATATAATTGTTAAGCGTTCTCTTCTGTTTTTCTTTTGTGTTGGCATATATAGAGTTATATATATATGTCTCAGCTCTCTCCCTACTATAGTCTTCTTATCTTGACTTTTAAGAGTCGTTGAATCCAAAACTCGTATTATTTATAAAGTCATAAGTCTTTCATATTATATTGTGGTCCAGTCCAGTCTTCTTAGGCAGATATGGCCTTCACGGGAGTTGCTTAAAACCACATTTTTAGAAAAAAACCAATCTCTTTACTTGTACGGTACTTTTCTTTCGGTTGATGAAATGAAACTTCTAGTTGTAGAAGATAATAATATCCAAACCCTTTTTTTTTTTCTAATCAAACCATAATTAAAAATACCACAAAAAAACGTGTTAAAGTTTTTGCCATAATAATAAATTTCTAACTATGGTCGTATTCGAACACCTATTCATCTATTAGAAAAAGAAAAAAGGAGGAAGAAGGGTGGTGAAGCACCAAAAACGACGACGTTTACATCCTTTCTCTAGTTCTCCCACATCAAGAGAATCGGTTTTGGCTTTCATCAGCCGCTTCGTGTTTTCCTTCTTCTTCAATAACGGAAAAAATGGTTTCCGACTTGGACATCGTGACCCGTCTCCGTGAGATTCTCGGTAGCTCCGACCTTGACACGGCGACTCCGGCTACCGTCCGTCGTCAGCTGGAGGCGGATTTCGGTGTCGACTTTACTGATAAGAAGGCTTTCATTAGGGATCAAATCGATGCTTTTCTCGAGAGCAATGGCTCTGTAGAAGAAGAGAGCCTTAAGGCAGAAGAAGAAGAAGAAGAAGACATTAATGCCGCCGACGAAATCAAGGCGGTAATTGAAGACGGAAATGGAAGTGAAAGTGAGGAAGAGAAGGAGGAACGGTAATTTCTCTTTTAGTGATTGTGGTTGGTTTCTGTGAAATGGGATTATTTGAATTCCATTATCAATGAATCGATGATCATACACACACTTAAAAAAATTGAGTCTTTATAGGAATCCTTTGCATTTCCCGAACTAATCAAAATGTGTTTCAAATGCATTTCTAATCAGAGACCGAGTTCTGGTTTTTAATTCCAATTGGAGAGATTTATATATGTTCAATATTGTGTGTTTGATGTGTTAGGCCAGTAAAGGCCAAGAAACGAGGAGGTGGCTTTACTAAAGTATGCCAGCTCTCTCCACAACTTGAGAAGCTTGTTGGAACATCTCAGTTAGCTCGAACCGAGGTAATTGTCATATTCTCTGAGGAAATGTTCTGCGCATGTTTTGGGTGGAGTGTCATTCTTTTGTGTTGTGTTTGTTATCAGGTTGTGAAGAAAATATGGGCCTATATCAAAGGGAAGGGTTTGCAAGACCCAAAGGACAGGAGGAAGATAGTGTGTGATGAGTTGCTTCATTCCTTGTTCCGTGTCAAGACCATTAATATGTTTCAAATGAACAAGGCATTAACGAAGCATATTTGGCCCTTAGGCGATGGAGATGGTAATGTCCTTGTCATTGTTATACTGCATTTTCAATTGTCTGGAATTAAGTACCCCGCTGTAGAGAGTGATTATGTTGAAAGAATGTCATGAACTGATAATACTTTGGTTTTCTAGTGTTGAATAATAGTAATTTCCCCCCAGCGTTGTGTTGTTAAGATGCTTATATATTTGTGCAAGAGACCAATTTGTTTCGTAAGACGGTGTTATATATTTCCTGAGTACTTTGGGTTGGAGACAGCAGTTTCTGAGTTTGTGTTACTCAAGTGCAATGAAATGATTTTTTATTCTCTCCAGGGTGTGCTAACAATGTCAAAGAAGAAGATGAAGATGAAGATGACGATGAGGCATCAGAGGGAACTGACAAGAAAGGGGAGCAAAACGAAGAAGTGGAAGAGAACAAGGAAGAAGAAAATGAAGATGAGGAAGTTAGGAGTTTGCGGAAACGCAAGAGAAAAAAGTTAGTTTCTCTTTCTCACGCAATTTTTGTATTGTCCAGCTAGTTATTGCCACCCTTATAATGCCCATAGATTAAGATTTCTCTATCTAATAGGCCAGCCAAGTCAGTAGAGAAGCCCAAGAGAAAAGGAGGAGGTGGCTTCGCTAAAGTTTGCAGCCTCTCGCCGGAGCTTCAGGCGTTTACTGGGGTGACAGAATTAGCCAGGACAGAGGTACATGTCTAGCTCAAGCACTGAGCCTAAATTTCAAAGTTACTTATCCAATTAGCTTGACCAAGTCCCTTGTTTTGACATTTTGTACTGGTGAATGGTTTCAGGTGGTGAAAATGCTTTGGAAGTATATAAAAGAGAACAATTTGCAAGATCCGAATGATGGACGCACAATAATATGTGACGAGTCATTGCTATCTCTGTTCCCTGTCGAGTCTATCAATATGTTTCAAATGAATAAACTACTAACAAAGCACATATGGCCTTTAGATAATAATGCAGGTATTTCATGACTGGAAACTTCTTTCATTTTCTTTGGGAGCCATCTTTCCCCGGTTTAGGCACTTTAATTATATACTACTAATTGTTGTTTGTCTCTGGTCTGGGAGAATCAGTTAGCCCTAACTCTCCAAAGAACGGAAAGCAAAAAATGGAATCAGATGGAGGTAAGAAAGCTAGATGAATTTCAACTTGTCCCTTTTCTCATTATGGTATAACCAACGCATATGCATTCGGTCAGACACAGATAGTGAGGAACCGAACGAGAAAGATAAAAAACTGAAGACAGAAGACCTTCCTTCCCTTCCACTTTCAGATGCTCTTGTCAAGTTCTTGGGCAATGGAGAAAGCTCTCTGTCGAGGGCGGATAGTTGATTCATTCGAAGACACATCGGTCTCAGAACATCTGACCAACCACTTCATCAAGGTTGAAGAATAACTCTTTAGGAAGTGGCAAGTTTTGATGATGTTTTCTACGTAGGCAAAACCAGTTCTCCCAAAGGTCGGTTTTGATTTCCTGGACAATTTTTTTTGGATCAGTAGAGGTCAGTTCAGGACTTGGAAACACGACAAAGCCATTGCATTGATTTAGTTCTCCTCCTCCACAGGTAAGTTAAAAGACTAAAAGGTGTATCTCGAATGTGAGAGTTGTAAGCATTGCGTTTTCTGAATTTGCTTGCAAATGCAGCCTTTTTGGAGATGTTTCAAATGTTATTCCCTTGTGGTATATAGTGACAAAAACTAGATTCAAGGATACGAGATATGTTTTAAACCCAAACCAAGTGTTTAAATCACTTCCTATTTCACAATGAAATGTTTGCTTGCCCTCTTGCCCTTTTGCCCTTTTGGCCCTTTCAAAATTGTCATGCCATCAAAATGACGAAAAGATGTGGCCTTATAAAACATGATTCTACCAAACCAAATGACAATGGTTCACACTTCAATAGCAATAAACTCAAGGTCCTTTAATATGATTGGATTCATTTAGCCAATGCAGAGAGGAGATACATGGCTCCTTTAATATGATTGGATTCATTTAGCCAATGTAGAGAGGAGATACATGGCTACTCTTTTAAAAAAAATTAAGATAAGATTAATGACGTAAAAAACAGAGTCGTGCTGATTCTCTCCTTAGTCAGAGCGATTTGAATTCCAAACTTACCATAACGACTAATTTTCTTGAACTAAACCCGTAAGCAAAATAAGTGACAAATCAAATTAAGATACCATACCATACACGACCCAATCTTCTATTTTTCAAAAATTTTAGTGCACTGGATCTCCGGATTTTTAGAGATGTGATTTGCTTAGGTAACAATTATATATTTATATACCCACTACTCCATTAGTGCTCATCACCAGTTATCATTTTGCTCCTCCTAAAAAGCCTCCGGCGAGAAATAATCAAACAAGTTAAAGCAACGGTGAGTTCTTCATTTTTTTTTACGTTCATGTAACCGTCTAGTACACTAGATCGATTCATTATAATATATACTATTGATGTCATTGTTGTTGTTTAAAATGAAAATATAAGGTTTTCGTTTATCGTCATGGGAACCGATAGAATCAGCAACCTGCCAGATTGTTTGCTGACGCATATCCTCTCGTTCCGTCCGACCAAAAAGTCAGTAAGAACAAGTGTTTTGTCCAAGAGGTGGAGATCACTCTGGCTCAATGTCCCAGGACTCGACCTGCGTCGCATTGATTACCCTCCTTATGGCCAAGTCCCTCAGGGCGCTCCGTGCTACATCAACACTTACCTGAATTTCCATCACAACAACGGACGAAGAGTCCAAACGTTCAAGGTACAGTACGACGAAAACAGTGACTATAGAGAAGATTTTGTGGGATGGATCGAAACAGTGGTTGAGCGCGGAGTCCAGAATCTAGAAGTCGATTGTCTTCTGGAACGTTCTTGGCGAGATTACATGACTGAGAGGATTTACAACAGCAACACGTTGGTGTCTTTGAAGCTTACAAACGTAGGGTTGCCGAGTTTGGATCCCGCGGTTGCTGTTTCTCTACCTTGTCTCAAGACCATGCACCTTGAGGACGTTTCGTACGATGATGATGATCCTCTGTTCATGGAGAAACTCATCTCAGGCTGTCCTGTTCTTGAAGATTTTCTCTTGGTTTTGCCTTATGACCATCATGAGGGCCACCCAAATTGGTCGGCTCTGCGTGTGAGGTCTCAGACTCTTAAGAGCTTCGTTTTCTCGTGTGATTCTCAAGACACTGATACGGTTTATACGGTTGAGATTGATGCTCCACAACTCAAGTATATGAACTTCAGTGATTATAAATCTGATGAGATTGTGTTGAAGAATCTGACTTCTCTTTCCATGATCGAGATCGGTTATGGCTTTCAATCAAAGGAGAGAAGTGTTATCCGTAATTTTCTCAAGGGTATCTCTAGTGTGAGACACATGATACTCTCTACGTCTACTCTACATGTAAGTACTTTATATATATATAAATTCTAAACAATCGAAATTAATGCTTAGTTTAATCATCCACAATATATATGCATTTACTTCTTTCTTCTTGCAGGACCTCTTTGAATATTTCAATCTGGGACGGATTCGCAAATTTAATAACTTGACTCGTTTGCAAGTTGGACTCCATAATGACATGGTAAAACTATTTCCAGCCTTTCTTGAGAGCTTCCCAAACCTGAAAAATCTCATATTGGTAAGAATCTGTTTGAATCTGTGATTTGGTTGATCAAGGAGTACACTGTTGATGTACACTGTTCTTGTCCGTTTGCAGGACCTTACTGCTGTTAAAAGCGAGACAAAGGAAATCAAACTAAGTTCCCAGAGTATGTTACTGAGTCTGGAGTGTGTTGAGATCAAATTAAAAGAGGTTACGGTGGTAGAGTCCGTGAAGACACTTGTGAGGTATTTTCTTGAGAGTTCAGTAGTTCTCAAGAAACTCATTCTGCATTTCGAAGATTCTTCAGAAGCATACGGTGTTTCTTCTAGAGCAAAGAAAGCTAGAGAAAAGAAAGTTCGAGACAAGAAAGTTTCAGATATCGTCAACGAGCTTAGTACATTCACTAAGCTTTCTCCACACTGTGAGATCACCATGATTCATTGAAAATGTCATTGAATACCTTTTTAGAAATCTTTTGTTATATATGAAAAATTTGAGTGATGCATTGAATATCCTTTTAGGAATCTTTTGTTATGAATCTTTTGGAGACATGAGTATAATGTTTGGTTTTCTACATTTTGTCTTTGAATCATTCTAATGTGTTTAGTACATAGAGTTACAAAGCCACGATATACCAACGAGTCTGTTAACCATGTCGGAACATAGAGCTATTGTTAACGAAATCTGGTAGATACGACAACTTGAATAACTATGCTTTTACTAGGGTTTCAGAATTAGCCTGGACAGGTTGTGAAACTGATTTGGGGAGCTCTGTACATATATAAAGGAGAATAATTGCAAGATCCGAATGATAGAGGCACGCAAAGTAATATGCCATTGCATTGATTTGGTCTCCTCCTTAACAGGTAAGTTAAAAAGATAAAAGGTACGTACTATCTCGAATGTTAGTAAGCATTGCGTTTTCTGCTTTGCTTGCAAGTGCAGGCTTTTTGCTCCTCTTGATTATGAACTAGAAATCTAGAATCAATGATAAGATATGTTTTGTTTTAATTTGAGACCATAATATACCAAAGATTTTTGTTCATTAATTAACAAGGGTCAATACAATTATAAATTGAAATTAGGGTTCTCTGAAAGAGAGAAAATAAATGTGTTGAAATCCTAGCATATTTTGATTTCCCTCAAAGAAGAGAAGAGAAGAGTAACTAAGCTCAAGGAGCTTGCAACCTCCCTATCTGCAAACAGTTCTTGGATCATTGTAATATAATTTAACTAGTTTTCGTTTAATGATATATATAGATCATATTGTGTCAGCTTTCTTGTTTATTTTTCAAAACATGTGCTAGATCATTTTATATATCTGTTTTTTTGTTCTTTGTTCGTTGATATATATAGCAATCAAGAGTCTTGATGTAGAACATGATAGAGTTACAACAAAAGGATATACTGAAGGAAACAGGGATGACCAATATTGTAGATATATATATTGCCGGAAGAGATGATAAGAAAGAGTCTTTCAGAATCCAAGTGCCCTAACTACTAACACTGGGTCACAACTTCTTGCAACACCACCAGCAAGATTGATGCAGCAACAACAATTAAGGCAACAAAGCTTTGTTAACCATTTGGGGTAACCACATTGAGGATTACCGCAACTACAATTTGGGCAACTAATCTCACCGCAACTACAATCTAAGTAGCAAATCTTACCGCAACAAGGATTGGGGAAACCAAGTTTGGTTTTGTTGATGATGGTAGGAAATGCTTTTTGCTGTGATCATTATTGACTTATAAGTTATAACCATGCTCCATGCAATATGTTATTTTTGTTTAATTCAGTTTTATTCCAAAAAAAAAAATAATAAATAATGATCTTGGTTTTGTATTTTTTGTGTTCGCAAATATACAAATTTTAGTCGATAAATTTTTCATTTATCAAAATTTTGATTAGCAACAAATGAAAGTATATTTATGTCAATTAATCTGTATACTCTAAATTTCAATTTATATATAGAAATGTGTTATTAGAAAGAGATAGGTAAAATAAATATAAAAAATTGCAAAACTAAATTGAGTGAAAAATAATAAAAAAAAGTTAAATACATAGTCAAACCTTGAAGCTTATTTTTCTCGTTAAAAAACCATAATTTGCGCGAAAAAACTAAGGCTTCAAAAGTTTTTTCCATGTTTTGGAAAATAATTGGGAAAGTGAGAAAATTTCGAGAAGAAGAAATCAAAAAGGTACATAACAACATCAAAACTACTCACTACTCATATTTTGTTTTTACATTGAAAAAAAAAAGAAAAAAAGTTAACTCAAAAAAAAATTAATATATACACAAACAAACAAAAAACCAAAAAAAAAAAACGAGTAGTAGTGAGACGAATATGGCGCAGATGCAGCGAGAAGAGGCAGAGTCCGTCACGAAAGAGACGACGGAGAAGAAATATTCAGACGTAGGCGGCGGATCTTCCGGCGCTCAGGCGACGGCGTTTAAATTCAACGCTCAGGCGCCGGAATTCGTACCGCGATCACATACCACCGCACCAGCACCACAGGTTTCTCCGATCTCCGGTTACTTTTACCCTTGCTTCCATTACAACGGCGGTTGCATTGGAGGATGCGGCGGCGGAGGAACAAACGTTGGTACTCCATCGTCGGATTGGATCTACGTTGGAGGAGGAGATCCTACTGGTCAGCATCAACATGTTCATGATCCGGCGGCTGCGTTTTACATTCCGAGTCCGGCTGTTCAGTTTCCGGCTAATCAAACCTCTTCCTCTTCTTCCTCTTCCAAGAATCTGCTTTCCGATGATCTCCGGCTTAAGATCGTCAAACAGGTCTTTTATCACTTTTTACGTAATTGATACGTAAACTTTTATGTTATGAGATCAGATTTACAGTTATAAATCATACGATTTGATCTAACAATATTTATTTGTGGTAGTTAGTTTGGTGTAATTGCTTATAACGATAAATCAAATAAGATGAAATTTCCGGTTTACCAAACAAACCAACTCTGGTTTAGCCTTTTCAAACCTATCTTGACTGACAAGAAAACCACTTGTATATATAGGTTGAGTACCAGTTCACGGATATGAGTCTCCTAGCCAACGAGTCCATTTCAAAGCACATAAGCAAAGACCCTGAAGGTTATGGTAAGCACATGTTGTTTTTTTTTTATAACTATTATATGTTCCTTCAGATTTCTGCAAAGATGTGAATATCAGTTTTGCATTCATATGTTTTGAACGTAGTGCCTATATCATATATTGCTTCGACTAAGAAGATCAAGGCTTTAACGAGTAACCACCACCTAGTTTCACTTTCCCTACGCTCTTCCTCAAAGCTTGTAAGCTTCTTCTTTATTTTTTTGTTTAATTCTCTAGTCATTAACTAAATGTTATAAGATCTAAGTATTCTGAGAGAACTTTTTGTGAACAAAATTATAGGTTGTGAGTGAAGACGGCAAGAAAGTTAAGCGTACAAGTCAATTTACTGACAGAGACAGAGAGGAATTGCAGGTAAATTTGAATCTCATGAAAGAGCTTCATCTTGTTTATTATAATCAACTATACAACAAGTTCTTGTATTGTTCTGCAGGGCCGGACTGTTGTAGCAGAGAATTTGCCAGATGATCATTCTTACCAGAACCTTGAGAAGATTTTTGGAGTTATTGGAAAGTAAGAAGGCTTTTTACTTTTATTTTTAAACATTGCTTCTCTAAATCAATAATACAACAACTCTGGATTCAATTTGTTTCAGTGTCAAAGCGATTCGTATATGTCATCCTCCAGAGTCCAACTCCTCTCGTCCAAAAGGAGATTTCTTGATGAGCAACAAAGTAAGTACCATGCATGATCTGTTTCTTATTATCACCTGGACTTAGAGCTTAACATATACATTCTTCTTGTTTTACCCCAAAGATTCACGCGCTTATCGAGTATGACAACACTGTTATCGCGGATAAAGCTGTGAGTAAATCTTTACTTTCAACCATCTTTGTGATCCAAAACTCTGCATATATTAGCTGCTGAGATATATAGCAAATGTGATCATACCAGGTGGAGAAGCTGAACGATGAAAGAAACTGGAGGAAAGGGCTTCGTGTGAGGCTGCTTCTTAGATGCTCTGTAAGTTTATATATTCTCTTCTTAATAAATAACACATTTCTCTTGAAACGCTCTGAGATTAAGTGCATTATCATAACTTGTGTACTATGTACAGCCCAAATCAGTGCTCAAGAACCGAAGAAACTTCGATGGAATCCTCATTGATGATGAGCTCCCTTCTTATGAATCAGGAGAAGACTCTCCACGTCTCCATTTAACCGAATCACAGCTTGATAACGATGTTAGTACTGTTTCGTAACCCCCACGAAATGTTTTCCCATAGATACAAACTAAATGTTCTTGCTGTGCACGTTAGGGTGATGACAACAATGTTGGTGGACTATGGGGTAAAGGGAGAGGAAAAGGAAGAGGACGATCCCCAAGAAGCTACGCAGTAGGAGGAGGAGGACGTAGCTTCGGGATTGGGCTCGGAGTCAGCCTCGGGATACCGAGCCTAGGTTCACACGAATCTTCATCTCCTAAAACAGCAACAAAGGGACCAAGAATGCCTGATGGAACGAGAGGCTTCACCATGGGGCGAGGCAAACCTTCCTCCATCTCACTCTCACCTAACAATCTCTAAATAATTCCCCACCACAAGGACTACTATTTTTATGATATAATAGAGGTAAAAAAGTATTAGAGTGAATTAACCAAATAATACATAATATGGGGTTGGTTTTTCTAAGCTACGTTCACAGAAGCAAGCAAAAGGCACATGACTTATGGGAGAAGAGATAGTGAAAATGAACTATGATGAAGGCATGGTGACGTTTTTTTGAGGGTTCGTCTTATATAACTTCTTTCATCCTCTCAATTCTTTTAACTTGGTAATTTTTTTCTTTTGTATGTTTAATATATGTTTTATGTTTTGTGAGATTATTTGAATAATGAAGGGTTTATAGCACAAGAATTGCAACCCTAGCTGTGTATCTCAACTCTTTATGTTGATTTAGATGAATAATGGATTGAATAAGTAACTGTAAGATTGGTTAATTTGAAATGTAATCAGTTTCTTATAAATATAACTGAAAAGACAAATGGGGTATTGGGGATAGCAAAACTAAACTCATGATTTCTTACGCTAAGGCTGTCTACTAGTTTCATAACATATTGTCAAACAAACTAAAAGTATCACATTGATTAATACTATTAAATCATGTAAATCTTTAATTGAAACAAAACCTAATTTTTACTCCCAAATTAATACAAAGCCTTCTACGGTTGGAAATTGTTGGCCATATACTATATATTTACATGAAACTAAACATGCAATACCAGCAAACCAACTTCATAATTATTGTCTATATGTAGAGAATAGATATGTAACGGCTAGAGTTGTCATTTAATTACACTTGTATTCAGTATATATATTGTAACTCTTACATCTAATATAATCATCCAATTCCCTATCCTATATGGTATCAGAGCGACGATACCTAATACCCTAAATTTTTTTTATTTTTTTTCCTAAGCCGCCGCTCTCTTTTCAGCTTCTCAAACATGACAAAATCCTCCACCTCTAGTGAGACCATCGTTGTCTCTGAAAATCCTACTCTACTTCATGTCAATATGACAAACGTCACTAAACTCAATACCAGCAACTTTCTCATGTGGAGCAAACAAGTTCATGCTCTCCTTGATGGCTATGAACTCGCTGGATATCTCGATGGATCCATAGTCGTTCCAGAGCAGACGACTACAACTGACGGTGTGGTTTCTGACAATCATGCCTACAAGTTATGGAAAAGACAAGACAAACTCATCTATAGTGCTCTTCTAGGTGCGATCTCTGTGTCTGTCCAAACAATCTTGTCTCGATGCTCCACTGCTGCTGATGTTTGGAGCACGCTCACAACAACCTATGCGAATCCGAGTCGTGGTCACGTAAATCAGTTGCGTCTACAACTCCCGCTGTGGACTAAAGGCACGAAAACCATTGACGAATATATTCAAGGTTTTGTAGCCCGTTTTGATCAACTCGCCTTGCTCGGTAAACCTGTGGAACAAGAGGATCAAATTGACCATATCCTCAATGGTGTCCCTGAAGATTACAAACCAGTGATTGATCAAATTGGAGGACGTGAGAAAACTCCATCCATTCCAGAGGTCCATGAAAAGCTTCTCAATCATGAGGTGAAGCTCCTGTCTCTCCAAGCGAACACCAACTCCTCGTCACTTCCTATCACGGCTAACGTCGCACACTACCAAGGATCGAACAATAACTATCGTGGTCAAAGCAGCAACTACCGCGGGCAGAATAAGAACTCTCGGGGGCAATATCGGTCCAACAACAATCGCAACAATCAAACATGGCAACAACAACAAGGTCAACCAAGATATGATCAGTTTTCTCCACGAGGATACCAAGGTCATTGTCAAATTTGTGGGATACACGGACATAGTGCAAGAACATGTTCGCAGCTTCACTCTTCTACAGCCGGTTCTTTCGTGTCTAGTCCGGCCCCATGGCAGCCGCGTGCTCATTTTGCTGCTGCACCAACTCCAAATGCAAACTGGCTTCTTGACAGTGGTTCGACGCACCACCTCACAACAGACTTAAACAATCTGTCTCTCCATCAGCTGTACAACGGTGGAGAAGAAGTTACCATCGCTGATGGTTCAGGTCTCCAAATCTCGCATACTGGTTCCACTCTCTTACCTACCCCTTCTCGTTCTTTTAGACTAAATGATGTCCTTTATGTTCCTAACCTTCACAAAAACCTTATATCCGTTTACCGTTTGTGTAACGCTAATCAAGTGTCTGTGGAATTCTTTCCTGCTCACTTTCAGGTGAAGGATCTCAAAACTGGGGACCGGTTACTCCAAGGCCGAACTAAGAACGAGTTATACGAGTGGCCAGTCAACAGAACCAATCATATCTCTATGTTTGCAACACCAACATCCAAAACATCTCTCCCACTTTGGCATTCTCGACTTGGTCATCCATCTCCACCCATTTTACAAAAGCTTATTTCTCAATTTTCTTTGCCATGTTCTGAACCTTTACAAAAACAATCTCCTTGTTCTCATTGTCTTATCAATAAAAGCCATAAATTGCCTTTCTTTTCAAATACAATTTCCTCTACAAAACCTCTTCAATATGTTTACTCTGATGTTTGGACATCTCCTCTTATTTCCGTAGATGGTTTCAAGTATTATCTTATACTTGTTGATCATTATACCCGATACTCTTGGTTTTATCCGTTAAAGCAAAAATCTCAAGTTAAAGATACATTTGTCGCTTTCAAAGCTTTGGCTGAGAATCGATTTCAGAGAAAAATTGGCACTTTATACAGTGATAATGGCGGAGAGTATATTGCATTGCGGTCATATCTTACTACTCATGGCATATCTCATCTTACCTCACCTCCTCACACGCCGGAACATAATGGCATCTCCGAACGTAAACATCGTCACATTGTCGAGACTGGCCTAACACTACTTCATCAAGCGTCGGTACCAAAGATGTATTGGACATATGCATTTGCTGCTGCCGTTTATTTGATAAACCGTATGCCAACTCCGGTGCTACATAATGTGTCGCCGTACTTGAAGTTATTTGATGCTCCACCCAATTACTTAAAGCTTCGAGTGTTTGGGAGTCTTTGTTTCCCATGGTTAAGACCGTATACTTCAAACAAGCTCGAAGATCGATCTAAGCCGTGTGTTTTTATTGGATATTCACTTACTCAAAGTGCTTATCTATGCCTTGATCCCACCGCTGGTCGCATTTATAGTTCTCGGCATGTTCAGTTTGATGAAACAAAGTTCCCGTTTGCTTCTCTACAAACTCAGTCACCCATCACTCCCACATTTGAATCTCCACCAGCCAACGTTTCCCTTCCAGAGATTTTTCGGCTTCCGACTACACCACTCGTATCAACTTTGTCTCTTCGGTCCCCTCCACAGATCCTTCACTCGCCGGTTCCCTCGCAGATGATCCCGTCACCATCTCAGTCATCGTTGGTGTCTCCTGCATCTGTGAACAACACCGACGAAGCAGAGTCAAGTGGTCAAGTGGGCCAAAATTCCATGGACACAACTTTGATTAGTGTAACACAACTTCAAAGCCCAACACCAAGCCCAACACCAAGCCCAACACCAAGCCCAACACCAAATCCAACAAACTCACCAACACCAAGTCAAACCACGTACTCTCCATCACCGTCACCTCCAATATCACCTCCGGTTCTGTCTCCACCGGATTCACCTATACAACCTCCGCTTCCAACAAATTCTCACCCAATGATCACAAGAGCCAAAAATAACATCACCAAACCAAAAACCAAAACGTCCTTAAATACAATCCTCACCACCACAAAACCTCTCATCCCAACCACGGTTAACCAGGCTATGCGAGACCCGAATTGGAGACATGCTATGGGTGATGAAATCAATGCCCAACTTCGTAATCACACTTACGAATTGGTTCCTCCATCACCAAATCAACATGTTATTGATACAAAGTGGATGTTTACTTTAAAATACAAACCTAATGGTGCTCTTGACAGGTATAAAGCGAGGTTGGTGGCTCGTGGTTTCACGCAGCAGTACGGCATTGACTATTCTGAAACGTTTAGCCCAGTGGTTAAATCTGTCACTATTCGCATCGTCTTGCAACACGCGGTTCAGAACTCTTGGTCAATCAAGCAACTTGATGTAAACAATGCTTTTCTTCAAGGTACACTCACGGATGAGGTCTATGTGTCACAACCACCGGGATTTATTGATAAAGATCGGCCTCATCATGTCTGTCGTCTGAAGAAAGCTCTTTACGGCCTCAAACAAGCACCCCGTGCTTGGTACCAAGAATTGAAAACGTTTCTGCTGCACCTTGGGTTTCTTAATTCTTTTGCTGACACATCTGTGTTCATCTATGTTCATGGAAAGATCACGGTTTACATGCTGGTCTATGTCGACGATATCGTGTTAACTGGTAACAGTACGTCTCTTCTCAATGACTTCATTGTGAAGCTCTCTGCTCGTTTTTCTTTAAAGGAACCCACAGATTTGGAATATTTTCTGGGAATTGAAGCAACCAGAACGTCAAGGGGTCTCCATTTGATGCAAAGGAAGTACATCATTGATCTCCTAAACCGCACCAACATGCTTGAAGCAAAACCAGTTTCAACTCCGATGGCCTCGTCACCTCCGTTGTCGATACGGTCTGGTTCTCTCCTTGATAATCCCCGCGAGTATCGTCACGTTGTAGGCAGCCTACAATACTTATCTTTTACGCGGCCTGACATTGCTTACTCGGTCAATCGTCTGTCTCAATTTATGCATTGTCCCACTGACATGCATTGGCAAGCTGTCAAACGCGTTCTTCGTTACCTTGCGGGTACGACCTCACATGGGATCTTCTTACATAAAAACTCTCCATCAATACTCCATGCTTATTCATATGCTAACTTGAATAGAAATATTGATGATGGTGTGTCGACAACGGCTTATATTGTATATATGGGTACAACACCTATTGCTTGGACATCGAAGAAGCAAAAAGGTGTCTCCCGCTCCTCTACGGAATCAGAATACAAGGCTGTTGCGAACACGGCGTCGGAACTGCGGTGGGTCTGCAATTTGCTCACGGAGCTCGGTATCTCGTTACCACAGATTCCTGTCATTTATTGTGATAACATGGGGGCGACGTATCTATGTGCTAATCCAGTGTTTCATTCGAGGATGAAACATCTCGCCCTAGACTATCATTTTGTTCGGGATCATGTTCAATCTGGTGCGCTACGTGTTACACACATCTCTGCGGATGACCAGCTCGCAGACTCTCTCACTAAACCTCTTCCTCGCACACAATTTGTGAACCTCTCTCGCAAGATTGGAGTGACACCTCTCCCTCCATCTTGAGGGGGCGTGTAGAGAATAGATATGTAACGGCTAGAGTTGTCATTTAATTACACTTGTATTCAGTATATATATTGTAACTCTTACATCTAATATAATCATCCAATTCCCTATCCTATACTATATACGTACTATATACTGATTGGTCGAGATGAAAATAATGATAATTAAACTTGTCTCTATGATCTACTAAACTATTCTAGAGAGATTATCAAATCAAGAGTTAGTGAGACAAAAGAAAGAAAAAAAAAAACGTAAGAGATGTGTGGATCAAAGTATATATATTGAAAACGATGAAATCTATTAAAAAAATGAAATTGATATACGCACTGTCCAGATACAACGAAGGTGTTAGGTAACAGCATATATAAGCAAGAATGCATTATTCAAGAACAAGCAGGTACATCCAATCAAATTGATGGAGTAATGTAACGTAATCCTGATTTTCAGAGCGAAATTATTTGTAATCTATCTATATATAGTTTACGAGCTAATTAGTAATAAAGTTATATTTAGAAAAAATATATAACTACATACATGGACTATGATACTTTGTATAGTATCTATTCAGAAGATTGATCTTTAATTAATTCCAAATTTGTAAAATGATAACGTCCATAAGTACATTTGAAAACGTTTTTATTTCATTTCTATAAGATATTTTTGTTTCAACATATATATAAATACCATAGATCTACACCGTTCACCAATTTAAAAGAACTTTTTGGTTTTTGGTTTTTGGTTTTTGGTTTTTGGTTTTTCGCCTATCAAAACACAAAAAGACAACATCAGCAACAAAAAGACAAGAAAAAGGACAAAAAAACAAAAGTTGATGATACATAAGTAAACAAAACAGAAAAAGAAAAACGTATAGAGTATTGCTTAGAGAAAGAACAAACATATGTGTGTGTGTGTGAATATGAAATTATACATAAAAAGAAAATTAAAAAAGGTTCAGAAATAGAAAGACGTGGCAAAAAGGTTCAACCAATCCACATCTAATCTAACCTTCTTCATCAGTTGGAAGCAAACTTCACACCCGCAGATTCTGCCATGTGGCTTCTCTCTCTTCTACAGCTCACTTCTTCTTCTCTCTCTCTCTAACTACATTGATTTGAAAAACCAAACCAGCAGAGAGAAAGAGAGAGAGAGAGCGTTTCAATGTCATTGCTGTGATTCTCTTTAAGTCGTCCAGACACACAACTCCCAAATCTTCTTCTTCTTCTTGTTCTGTCTTTTTTTCTTTTTTTTTTATATTTCTTTGAACCGGAGAAGAGAAGAAGAAGAAGAAGACTATGGGAGGCTGTACCTCTAAGCCCTCCTCCTCCGTCAAACCTAATCCTTACGCACCCAAAGACCTGGTTCTTCATAATGACGATTCTACCCCTTCCCATCCCGGCAAATCACCGGTTCGTTCCTCTCCCGCCGTAAAAGCCTCTCCTTTTTTCCCTTTCTACACTCCTAGCCCCGCCCGTCACCGCCGTAACAAGAGCCGCGACGGAGCTGGAGAGAGTAAGAGCGTTACCAGCACTCCTCTCCGTCAGCTCGCGCGTGCTTTTCACCCTCCTTCACCGGCGAAACATATACGGGATGTTCTGCGGCGGAGGAAGGAGAAGAAGGAGGCTGCTCTGCCTGCGGCGAGGAATCAGACAGAGGAGGAGGAGAGGGAGGAGGTCGGGCTGGACAAAAGATTTGGGTTTTCCAAGGAGTTACAGAGTAGGATTGAATTAAGGGAAGAGATTGGGCGAGGGCATTTTGGTTACACTTGCTCTGCTAAGTTCAAGAAAGGAGAGCTCAAAGATCAGGAGGTTGCTGTTAAAGTCATCCCAAAATCTAAGGTCAGTTTTACCACTTTACTTTTCTGATAGTCTCAAGTTTCCATCTTTAGTTTTGTGCTTCAATTGGCTCAAGTGATAGCTTAGTTTGAGAAACTGAAGATTTTGTGTGTCTCTTGTTTGTTTTCTGATTTCGTTAATAGATGTTAAACTGTTTTAAGGTAGAAGAACAAACTATCATAGTCTCCTTTTGTTGCTTCCCATGATGAAACTGTAATTTGACCATTACGTTCTCTTGATGGTTTCTTTTCTTCTCTACGAGCTCACTGTCCTCTTGTTTAAGCCATCTTGTTGAAAAATTAATAGCGTATGTGGACTTTCACGTTTAGGAATTAATAGAGAAAAGCGGATGATGTTGAAGTTTTTAATGAGACTAATGTTTCATCCTTGTTTTTCAATAGCCTAGTTTTCAATGGTTGTAGATATTAGCTTTTGCTGACTTTTCTGTGAAAATTTTCTAAACGTTTTTAAATTGGTCAATAAATTGGAAGCATGGATATTTGTGCTTATTGTCATTAAGCAAATGAGATTTCTATGCTCTGTATTTGATGACTAAGAATGTTAGCTAGGCCTTTAAGTTAGTTGGAATCTACACATCTGCAAAATAATAATATACAGATGGGTTTAGTGTTAGCGTAACCCATAATAGACTGTTGCTCATCGGTTTTGGTTTTGGCAGATGACATCTGCGATATCTATAGAGGATGTGAGAAGAGAAGTGAAAATACTGCGGGCGTTATCTGGACATAAAAATTTGGTACAATTCTATGATGCATTTGAGGACAATGCCAACGTCTACATCGTTATGGAGTAAGAAAACTTGTTTCCACGCCACATATCATGTGCTTATATATCCCTGTGTGATGTTGAATCAACTAGATTTTCATTATATTTTAGGAACAAAAATCTGTTAGGTGGAGCTATCAGATTCTTATTTTCTTGACTTGGCTGAATAAACAATTACTTTCTTTCAACTTTCAGGTTATGTGGAGGTGGTGAACTCCTTGACAGGATACTAGCAAGGTCTGCTTTTAAAGATTGCTATAATATTTATTAACTTATGTTCAGAGATTCTTCTTCAAGATGTTTTATTTTCCTTTCTAACTATTTCATATTCATCTTCTCTTATAGGGGAGGAAAATACTCTGAACATGATGCAAAAGCAGTGCTTATACAGATCCTTAACGTTGTAGCTTTCTGTCATCTCCAAGGAGTTGTGCATAGAGATCTAAAGCCAGAGGTGAACCACACTTTCGTATTTGTTTTTCCCTTCAAACCCCGAACGAAAGATCTTCTCTTTGTTTAATACCAATCTCACATTTGAAAAACTTTCTTGTGTCAGAACTTCCTGTACACTTCCAAGGAGGAGAACTCTCAGTTAAAGGTCATAGATTTTGGCTTATCGGACTTTGTCAGACCAGACGAAAGACTTAATGATATAGTGGGAAGTGCATATTACGTAGCCCCTGAAGTTCTACATAGATCTTATACAACGGAAGCTGATGTATGGAGCATAGGAGTAATAGCCTACATTCTCCTATGTGGAAGCCGTCCTTTTTGGGCAAGAACTGAATCAGGAATTTTCAGGGCTGTTCTAAAAGCTGATCCTAGTTTCGATGAACCTCCTTGGCCTTCATTATCCTTTGAGGCTAAAGATTTTGTTAAGAGATTATTGTACAAGGACCCTCGGAAAAGAATGACAGCCTCTCAAGCTCTGAGTCAGTAAACTATAAAATCTCCACATTTTTCTTTAATTATCATCTTCTGTTTCTAGCTGTCATGAATCCCCACTTGAAGTTAATCTACGTTTTTCTTGGTTTTACAGTGCATCCCTGGATCGCGGGTTATAAGAAAGTAGATATTCCATTTGATATTATGATCTTCAAGCAGATCAAAGCATACTTGAAATCTTCGTCTTTGCGCAAAGCTGCTTTGATGGTAAATTTTTCTTGTAATCATTATACTACTGTTTCCAATGAACATTAAAGGATGTGTTTGATTTTTGATGCCTTTCAATCTAGTTAGCTCTCCATATTTTCGTGTTGATCCTAACTCTTTTTACCCTCCTCCAGGCTTTGTCCAAGACATTAATTACCGATGAGCTTCTTTATCTGAAAACGCAGTTTGCACTCTTAGCACCCAACAAAAATGGCCTCATTACTTTGGATAGCATCAGATTGGTATGCGCCGTCTCTCTCCTCTCTCTCTCTCTCTCTCTCTCTGGTAGAGAACAAACAGCTCAAAGCTAGTTTTATTTCTGTTTGGACAGGCACTTGCTACAAATGCAACAGATGCAATGAAGGAATCACGGATCCCTGACTTTCTTGCGTTGGTATAATTCCGTTTCTGTTCTTGCCCTTTTGCTCAATCTGTTTAAGAGACAATACAAGGTTGGTAACAAAAAGCTTTGTTTTGGGAAATGACAGTTAAATGGACTTCAATACAAAGGGATGGATTTTGAAGAGTTTTGTGCAGCTTCTATTAGCGTTCATCAGCATGAGTCTCTTGATTGTTGGGAGCAGAGCATTCGTCATGCTTATGAGCTCTTTGAGATGAATGGAAACCGAGTTATCGTCATCGAAGAACTAGCATCTGTAAGTTTTCTTCTCCACTTGGACTTTTCTTTCACAATATTTGCAGCTATTAACTAAAGTGAACACAAATGTATTGTAGGAACTTGGTGTTGGATCATCGATCCCAGTCCATACCATTCTACATGACTGGATAAGACACACTGACGGGAAGCTGAGCTTCTTGGGTTTTGTCAAACTGTTGCACGGGGTCTCAACTCGACAAACATTAGCAAAACCACGGTGAAAAAAGTAACTTGGTGTTATAACGGATTCAAAAGAGGAAGAACACAACTGCGGATGGATCTCAAGAACTTGACTGATTTTGGAGTGGGATCGGAATTTGGAACTGTTTTCAAGACCATTCCTATGTTTATATAGTGTTAAAAATGAATGCAAAGTTCCAACACAGAAAAGAGTATGAAAAAATCCAGCAGGCCTGGAAAGTTGTAATAAGACATAATCCAATAGTGTTGTTCTTCCAAATCGTCAGAAAGACAGAGATTAAGAGCACTTTCTCTTTTCATATGACATGTCTCCATATTATCCACGAGAAAGGATTCACAATTTCACATTTAAGTTGTTATATTCCATTCTCAATCTAAAACATAAACTTTTTTCTAAGCCACAAAACTGACAGTTGGAATCAGCAACAGAGTCAGCTTTTTAACAATTCAAAATCCCATCATCCATATCATACAAGTCATACATTTGATTCTCAATGTGACACAGAACAAACCATAAACCCAAACCTAAGTCAGAAAACAGATTGTTGGGATGGCTCAGCATAAGCGTCAGCTTTTTAACATTTTATGAATCCTCAAACTTGAACCTAAAACAACTCTATTCCCAGGGAGGATTGAATCTACAATGCTATCTAAACACTTGAAGGCACCTGCTTCTTACATGATAACAAGGTCGAAAGTTCTACTTGTTGACCAAGATCTGTCATGTCTTTTACCTTGAGGAGAGCCTCTGATGCAGATCATCTGCCAATGCTTGCCTCAAGCTCTCTCCGTAATAGTAAAACTGCCTCTCACTCTCTAAAACTCTTGCAGGCGTTCCAGCTTCATCTGGATCCTTCCATATCTCCGGCTCAGGTTCTCTAGCAATCTGACACAAGTTATGCAACACACAACAAGCCACAATAGTCTGAGGAGCATGGTTGACTCCAACATTCAAACTCTGAAGAATCTTCCATCTAGCCTTGAGCAATCCAATGGCTTCCACCACGACTGACCTTCCCTTCATCAGCATTCCGTCGAATAGATTCTCAGGCGGCGAACCAGAGCCATTGGGGGAAAAAGGAGTCATCATGAATGAGAGAAGAGGGTAACACCAATCTCCAACAATGTATGGTCTCACATGGTGACCTCTAATATTGATCACTTTCTCCCACACAATGTCCCCTGAAGTCAGCCTCTTGTATAGAAGACTATCTCTGAAATGTGAAGAGTCGTCTTCTCCACCTGGAGCTTTCACACAGACGTCCCAAAAGATCTTCTTGTGATCAGCAACGACCTGAAGCAGAACGGCGTCGTATCCATACTTGCAACCGTAAATGTTTTTAGGGTTTAGTTTCGTGCGGCGTCTGAGCTTCACGGGAGTACTATCAATGGCGCCGCAGATGTTGGGCAGAGACGTGAGTTCTTCGAACCCCTGAGTCGTTTCGATCAATCTGCGTTTTCCGACGGGGATCTTAATAAATTCCGGGTAAAGCTTAGTGGCTAAGAGACGGGTGACCATGTTTGTGATCTTGGAGATGAGGTATGGATCTAGAGCGTAGCGAGAAGCTAAGGTTTTGGCTGAGCAGCCATGAGCGAGACGAGAGAGAACCATTGCGACGGCGTAATCGGCGGGGAGAGAGAGATTTGAAGCGGTGATGAAGGGCTTGAGCTTGTCGACGACAGTGGTGAAGACTGGGTAGGAGAGACCATACAAGGACCGCCAACGTGCGTCGCGGAGAGGCGCATCGAGGGACCAGATGTGGTCGGTGGCTAGGGCACGGAAAGCAGCGACAGAGTAATCGCCGTCGGGAAGAGGTGGAGGAGGTGAAGGGGAAGGAGAAGCGGAGGAAGATGAGGATTCAGTTGAAGATCTGTTGACGGCGAGGAAGGAGAGGAGAGATGCGAGAGTGAAGAAGAGGAGAGGCGCGGCGGAGGAAGATGAGAGGAGAGAGGAAGGTGTAGTTGAAGACGGCGAAGATGTGGAGGCGGAAGAGAAGAGAGTGTTTGTAGGGTCTAGTGAATTCTGGAGATGGAGAAGGTGTGAGAGCATCGCCATGAAAGCTTCTTCCATCTTCACTCTCCTTTCTTTTCTTCCTCTCCGGGGAGTTTTGAGAGTTCGAGAAGAAGAAGAAGAGTGAGAGGGGCTTATAGTTAAGCTTTCAAAACTGAAGGGGCTTAAAAAGAGAATTTTAAAGTTTTGGGTCTATTGTTTAATTTTAAAACGTTTTGGGCTATCTGAGCAGTTAAAATATTTAAGCGGAACTGATCCACGAAGGCACACCCATCATTATATTAGTCTGAGACAAACCAGTAACCAAAATTTTTGAATCTCCAAACAACAAACAAGTCTATCAAAATCAAATCCATCTAACAAAATTCTCCTTTTGACTACAAGTTTAGTAGCTATGATATCTGAATCATAGCTTTAAACCCTCTGAGAAGCCACCTTGGTGATGATCACTCTCAAGTCTTTTCAAGTCTCACCATGATAGGTGTTGGAGTCGTGGTGGTTAGCATATCCTCCATTGTTGTAACCTTGTCCTCGTGAGTATCCTCCATTCCACTGCTGTCCTGAGTCTCCTCCTCTCCACTGCTACAAGTTGCACACATTAACACAATTAAAGAGAAATCTATTGCCGGTCATGGTTAGATTCTAGTTTTGTTTAGTTCAAGACAAGTTGGAAAAAACAAAGACCACTTGATGGGGAGAAATTGTCAGCAGAAACATTTTTTAAGTCCTAGACCAAATTGGTGGGACAAACAAAACCATGTCGACATATGACCATGTTCAGGGTTGGTGACACAAGTTGGACATGGAGACATGTATTAGATATTCTCCCACTTGCCTAAATCAATAGAGAAAATGGAAGGGAAGGTGCTACTGCTACAGATTCCAACAGCTAATATCAACTACTGACTTTACTTTTTATACGCTACTCACAAAGTCTGACCCTAGCAAAAAAAATAGTATTCTACTGATAGAATGCATCAACTCCAAACTGAAATACTTACCTGCTTGTTTGGGCTTCGTCCCCAAGAGAGTCTGACAGTGTTCTTGCCGATAACTGTCCCGTTCAAACTCTCGATTGCATCTTCAGCACTCTTCCTGTTAAAACCAAGGCAGAGTCGCTTTATTCACTACTAGATAAGCACCTTACTGGTTGCTCAAGCATGTGATTGACAAGCCAACATAACTAACTAGATGAGTACTGCACCTGTCAGCAAACTGAACAAATCCACATCCTTTGCCTACTGGGATCTTCACCGAAACAACCTCCCCAAACTGGGAAAAAGGTTGTCTAAGGTCTTCATCAGTAACATCAGGGTCAATGCCGCCGACGAATATCTGCAGTAGAATAAAACTCAAAAAATGAGTAACAAAAACATATAGAGTCTATAGAATGATACTGACATATAACTAAATTTGACAACTCACTGTTGAGTTAGTTGATTCGCCATCAGACTGCGAGCCATGAGCCATGTAACCATTTGCTCCATGTCCACCAGCCAGTATCAGAGCTATTCCGATGAAAACATAAAACTTTATAGTTGAGTGCAACAAGACCTCATTAAAGTTGTTAACTTTAACGTCTATATGGTAAAGAAACCAAACAACAAATGAAATCTCAGTGTCCAATACTTACCTTGTGAAGAATGTTGTTGCTGATTAGCAACCGCTCTTTTAGGGGTTGCAATGCCAACGCGCATTTGCCTGTTAGAACAGAAGGCTCCATTCATTTCTGTCAAAGCTCTTGATCTCTCATTTTCATCACCAAACCTAACAAACCCGTAACCTTTGGACCGTCCGGTGTTGGAATCAATCACAACTTTGGCGCCTTTGACAGAAGGGTATCGAGTAGAAAAGGTCTCGTGCAATAAATCGTCAGTCACATCCGGAGACAAATCTCCAACGAACACGGATAGATCTGGACCATTCTCTACAGCTCTTTTTTCACCAGTACTAAAAGATGCCCAGTTTAGACGGAAAGGCTGCTCCGAGTTAGGCATCACTGAACCACTATAGTTCTGAAGAACTTCTTCAGCTACAGCACGTGAAAGAAACTCAACAAAGCCATAACCTTCTGACTGAGAAGTGAGCTTGTTACGTATAACTTTCACAGAAGAAACCTGCCCATCCATCCCCAAAAAGAACAAGAAACATCAGAGAAAGAACAAAACAGAGCAATTAGTTAGATCATGAAAAAGTGAAAAATCTTATGCAATTATTCTCTTTGTGTACGTACTTTATGTGTGTGCTTTATTTGTCTTACCAGAAAAAGTTTTAACTAAACGTGGCAAGGTACAAGAGTACTTTTTCTTGCCTAAGGAAAACTGAACTTGTCCCTGTCCTTTTCAGGTCAATGCTGTTATCCATTACCCTATTTGTATCTACGCAAATTCAATAATTCCCATTGGATCTAATCTAATCCAACTAAGTTATTTAAAAAAAATTGCGAGTTAGCTTGACAAGGAAACACAAGAACATGTCAAAGATTAACCCAAAAAAAGGATGAATTTTTAGCAATTTTTTTACAAGTAACAATTCCAAAACAGAGTAGATACTAATGAAAGGATGGATAAGCAAGAGAAGATATATATATACCTCGCCGGTGTGAGAGAAGCAAGAATGGAGATAAGTCTCATCCATCCAATGAAGAAGATCACCGACCCAAAGAGTCTTCACATCTTCAACAGATCCACGGTCAAGAGGCTTGTGTTGCTGCTGATGCTGATGGTGTTGGTGTTGATAAGACCCGTATTGGTGAGGGTGAGGGTGGTAAGGAGCTTGGTTATAGGGAAGGTATTGGTGAGGATACATCATCATCTGTTGTTGTTGCTGCATCATCATCATAGCAGCCGCGGGATACTGCATGGCCGCCATCCACTGTTGCGGTTGTTGTTGTTGTTGTTGTTGTTGTTGCCACTGCTGAGGTGGAGGAGTGGTCTGTTGAATCGTGGGAGTGGATCCGGAAGTTGCCAACGCTGAATCTGAGCCGTTGGTCGTCT
The DNA here is from genome assembly GCF_000375325.1 of Capsella rubella. NCBI lineage: Eukaryota > Viridiplantae > Streptophyta > Magnoliopsida > Brassicales > Brassicaceae > Capsella > Capsella rubella. Next base: position 6,764,979 of record NW_006238921.1, read on the forward strand.
GCATCTTGATTAAAAAAAATGTTCTTGAAATAAAAAAAACCCGATCCGATCTGGTCTTTGGAGCAGTTGGATTCAAAAACTTCAAGATTCTTCTTCTTCTTGGCTCAGTCTCTCTCCCTCTCTATCTCTCTGTGAATATCTTCGTTACGAGAAAGTGCGTGAAGAAAGTGAGCTCGTTGAGCTCTTAGAAATGGCGGAGAGAGAGAGAGAGAGAGAGAGCGATTTGGTCTTAAAAGGGAGGCGGAGAGAGAGAGAGAGAGAGAAGTGAAATGGGTTTAAAGAAGAAGAAACGAAACTAAATGGGTCTTGTGGGAAAGTGGCCGAAACGTGGGGCCCATATTCGTGCTTAAGCCGTGTTTGTGTTTTTTATGATGATCGGACGGCTCTCATTTCACCGCACTTTTGCTAAACTGATTGATTGATTGATTAATCAGACTTATTACGAGGATAGGGATTGATTGGGTTAAGAAAAAAGAATCCAATACAATTTACTTTTTAACCGTTTTGTACTGTGAAGAAAGAGTCAGCCAAAATAAAAACAGTCAGTAGTAGTCTCAGTAATCAGTAGTACTACAGCTGTGTTTTTTTGTATCACATAGTTCCGTGACAGTATTAATTGAATTTTCTGTTTTCACTTACTTTAGTTTCATTTTCTTTAACATTTAAAAACTCTAAACAATGAGTTATATTATCAACAACACTATATTAGTCTTCTTTGGGTTAGTTTGTATATATATATGTAAAAGCTATATAACTTTCCAGCTGAAATTCTTTGGTTAAACAAAAAAAAATAAAGTATATACAAAGGCTGCATTAAGCAATTAGCCAATTACTCATCTTCTTCTTTCTAGAATTTTCTTCACAGTAACAAACGAGACCAAATAAATAGCTTAGGGACAAATATAATACCAAAATAATTTATGTGTCTAACTTTTATTTTATTTTACTTTTTAAATAAAATAGAAGTGATTTCTTATATGGGCCATAATTAATACTTCCACGCAATTAAATTAGAACAAATTTCATAATTAATGCATATTTTCTGATATAAATTCTAGTTGGTATTGTCTATTATAATCGCCGTTATGTCATCGTATAGGAAAAGTGGAGTTCGACTGAAACCATACGTCTATACAAATGAGCATGAAAACAATGATTAAATACTGAGGTTGAGCATGAACAGTTCGTTGAGATGGTGGGCACCTTAAGTATTGGGCCAGAAACAGCTCAAAGCCCAAATCTCTGAACTATCTCGTTACAAATTTGCGATACATAGCGTATTATTCTTCGACATTCTTTTGAAACAAATTTGATATACTTGTCCCAAGATCCAAGAGCGGCTGAAGCATTTTTGTTTCGAAGTTCTGAGGTCACTATAATTGTTGACCAATTTGCGATTGGGGCTAAACAATATATAAAAATTAAGAGAGAAGAGTTTATAACCTGAAATTTTTGTTGAAAGTTTTTCACAAGGTAGTATAGTAGTGTATATTTTGTTTTTACTTTAAAACGTGGGGTTTTTAAAAAAAAAAAAAATAGATGAAGAAACATTAATGTTCAACAAACGATTAACGATAACTATTTTCACAATCCCAAGACTCATTCCTCCTTTTACGATTTTACCCATTATATATCCCACTTGACTTATTACACGTCTACTACACCTATTTCTCTTGCCCACACACAAGAAAAGAAATGTCTAAAATAGTATAAGTATGCATACAATGCAGTCAGTGTATATATATGTTTATTTCCTTGCTCTCTACACCCAATTCGCCGTTCTGACACAAATATAAATGTATAATGTTCATGTTTTGTGTGAGTCCACCAATATAAATGATATGTGCAAAAATAATAATCAAGTTTTACATAAGTTGTAAGTATAATATTAGATATGGGTTCGCATGTTCATAATGTATACACGTGTGGCATTGTCACTTAAATATATTTTTTTGTTAATTGAAATATAGTGGTATGCTTACCCAACAAAAAAAAAGATTAAAAATATAGTGGTACGTACATGCTTATCTGGTTGCGTCACAAAGGAGACATGTGGACGTAGAAAATGGAAGTTGCATTTGCATGATCCTGTTTGTGTATGTTCACGTCCGTGTGGACTAAATGTGTGAAGGAGAGGATACGATCATGAATATGTTTTTTAACCTTTAAACGATCGGTCGTCGGACTTTTCTCTTAAGTCTAAACCCATATGATGTTGTCTCTCTTTTAGGTTTTATGTTTCTCGTATCAAATTGTTTCTCTTTAAAGTTGGAAACCGAGAAATTGTACATTTTAAAATATATATATAAATCGAAGCAAATAGTTATAAGAAAGAAAAAAAAAAAAAACATGTTTGAACAGAGGCACGTGCATATGTCCGTCTGCTCGCTCGGTAAGAAATGGGTAAAATAAAGAAAGGCCTCAAATGAGCAAATCCCATGCAATGATGAGATTTACTTCCCTCTTCCTAATCCCTCATTTCATTTGTGTATTAATTATCTACTACCAAAAAGCTTAATACACGTAGACATGAATTAATATATCGAAATCAATCAAGATGGTATTTTGTTACGACAAAACTCCACATAAGCACTGTCTTGTCTTTTTGGTATTTACCTAGCAGCGGACCAAGTGTTTAGAGCTGATGAACTGATCCAAAACAACAACAACAGGAACCAAACCAAAGAGAAAAACAGAGGAATATTCCGAAATAAATAAAAGAATATTAAACGAAAAAAATACTTAATATTTGTAGAATTGGCAGTTTATAGAGAAGTACAGACCCAAACTGTACAGTCATGTCATGGGTGCCCCCTTTCCTCTTTTCTCCAATTTTTCCTTACTTTTTATTTTCAATAAAGGGACTCAAACTCTTGGTTTCAGATATTTTTGTAAAATTTGAGTACTATGTATCATACCCCAAACTATGAAACATTTAGAAAACATATACAAAACTGCATATGCAAGAATTAGAATGACAAGCAAGAGACAACACAAAAACACATAACAATAATTTGAGTAAGAGGCAGAAACATAACAATAATGGCTGCAAGGATCTCAAAAAAATAATTGTAGTAATAATAAGCATCCAATGTTTAGTTTTCAGAATCCAAACAAGAAGCACCTTTCTATATTCATGCACTCTGCCTTAAAACCATTTTTGTATGTATACTTCCGTTTGGTTTTTTTTTAAAACACAGGAACATAACAAAACCCATGGGTAAATCACTGTAATAATACCCTACTAATCAAGATCCGAAATTTCATTATAATTATAAAGGTTTGATTTTAATTATATACAAAAGTTTAAAAGATAGAGAGAGAGCTGTACACAAGTGGAATATAAAACGAAGGAACAAAGAAACAAAAACCTATTTTTTTTCCAGCTGCTTCTTTCTTCTTCTTCTTCTTCCTATAGATGTTAAAGTCGATCCCACTTGTAGCGACCTTGAAGCGGTTCGTCATTGACAATATCGAAGTTGTACCTGTAACCAAAAAAGTGTCTGTTCGTTAAAGGCTTCTCTCTCATGATATTTGCTAAACCACGCGTCGGTTTATCATGCGCGCACGCAGACATTGTTGTTCGTACTCCCTCTGTGTGTGTACGGACTCTACTTTCCCCCAAACCCCAAAAAGAAAAAAGCAAACTCCCAGAAAATGGACTCACTTTTCTATGAATTGCTTCTTCTTGTCGTCTGCTTCATTTTCTAACTCAGAGAAAAAACCCTCTATCTCCGCCGGCGTTGGTGTTTTCCTCACCTCCGCCGCGGATGATGATTCCATCTCCGTTGTTGTTTCTCCCAACCCCTCGCTCACTGGACTTGTCTCTCTTCTGTCCCCCAGACAAAACAAAACAAATATCATAACAGAGAAAGAAATAAAACAAAGATCAAAGTGCGAGAACAAGGAGAAGAAAAAAGTTATAAAATTTGGGGGAAAACAAAGAAAGATTTATTAACCTGAAATTGCTATTGATTAATGTTGAGGTTTTGGTTTCGGTTTCTGAGATTTGATGAGCCTGAAAACAAACATTAATGGAGCTTACTCGTTAGAGAAACAGAGGAATAAGTGACAAATTTTTTTAAAAAGCGATCGTTTTCTCCAAAATCATCTGACTAAATCGAATCAAGTAGAGGACGAGTTTTTTCACCTCCAGATCTGTAACAAACGTCGAACGGTTCTTCGCGATTTCTTTGGATTGATTGGTGAAACAACAACCGGAGCTGATACTCGATGAGCTCTGATCGTTTTCTTCTGCGGTGGATGTAGCTGAGCATTCATCCGAAGCTAAAGCCGCCGAAGAATCAACGGAGTGAGAAGACGAAGAAGAAGAAGAAGCAGCGACGAAGACGACGTCGTTGTCTTCATGATGAGAGTCCGATGATGAATCAGAAGCGTCATCGAGCTTCCTTTTCTTCAGAGGTGATGATACTCTTGTGTTTGAATCTTCTTCTTCTTCAAGCTCTCGCTTTCTCTCGCTCATCGTTCTCTTTGATTTTGGTGTGCTCTCTCTCTCTCTCTCTCTCTCTCTCTATATATATATATATTTCTCTCTCTGGTTGTTTCTATTTCTGGTTTCGCTTGTTAACAAAGCAGAGGAGATTTTGGTGGGGGCGGAGAAGAGAGAGGGGAGATGAAAAGGAACGAATCCATCCATCATGAGCCGTTGATTCTTTCTACGGATGAGATTTTATATTCCTTCGTGACCGGACGGAAGTTTTTGTTATTTAACGGCGCCGTTACGGAGTTTCGCTTTTTCCCTTCTTACGCAAACGCCGTTGTGATTTCCAAACGCGTTTTTTGTTTTATTTTTTTGCGATTTCTTTGGCTTCCTTTGAAAGCAATTCAAAACGCAATCATTTACAACATTAGTTAGGAGGAGGTAGTGCAAAACGTAACATTCAAATTTCAATCATTTACTTTTTTTTTAACTTTCGATTTGCAATACCGGGGTAAAACTACAAAGCTATGTTATTTTTATTTTATTTTTATTTTTTTGTCATCAAAGCTATGTTATTTACGAGCCTATGACTCTCTCCCTTTATGTGATTATTGTGAGAAACCATCGAACAAGTTTTATTTAGCCCCGTAGTAACTGGATTTTTATATATATTTCATGATCAGTTACATGACTATAAGTGATGTGACGTATCGAGGTTATATATGAATGGTAGACACAGCTTGATCCCTTTCATTTTACGCGTTTTTTATTATTTATTTATCATGTATGGTTTTGTGTGATTGGTGCTGCCTGCTGGAGTATATATATGTTAAGAGCCAGAACATAGAGTTGGAAATATTTTCATGTGGAACTAAGTATCTTTTAAGGTTATATGTACGTCATTTCATAAACTTACAAAGGATACGTACGTACACTAAAACATTATTGTCGAACAATTTTAGTTGTTGTTAAGTGGTAAATTTTTACATGCAATTAGACACACTATACAAAATTAACATCGATGAACCGATGAGAAGCTAAATATTGCTTTGAATAATCTAGACAAAAAATAATTGGGATTAATCTTGCTTATTAGAAACATCATTTAATTTAAGTCATATATATTTTGTAAGTTTCCATGCATGTGTTTGTTTCCCTTCATTCAAATTCACACCAACAACATATTTTGTCCTATACGTCATTTTTGGGACATGTTCTATGAAAATTAACCAATGTACATGTGTTTAAACCATATTAGTATATTATAGCAACATAGAGAGACTCATGATTCATTTAAGAAGTTCAACGAGAAAATTGCCCCTACAGTTAATACCAATTGTATATAAACAACTAAAACTCAATTAAGCTAGTTTTTTCAAATTAATATAGTCTGTCTAATTGATATACTACATAACTACTTCTTTATTCTTCCAATGAATTGGACCATTTTCAATAAATTGTACTAATAAAAAGAAGAATCGTCGAGTAAATAAGTGACTGATGCAACGAATTCGCTGACCAAGGCATTTATTTAGAGAGTTATTAAGATACATAATGAGGGAATGATTATAGTATATAGATTTATATAATAATTAATTCAGTGACCAGTAATTTTTTTGTGTGTGAAATTGAAACACATAATTCATCAAGAAAGCAGTTTAGTTTCACACATTTTTAATAAGCTGTTAGGAATATATAAAGAATAAAAAGTTGAGTTGATTCCATTTTCTTAATATCCTTCTGTTATCTTTGTATTATGTGGCAAAACTTTAGATCAGAATTTAAAAACTTTTGATTGCAAAAAGAAAAAGAAAAAGGATATGATTTCTAAATAAGATGAAAAAAGCAATTGCATAAATGTCATCATACACATTATTAATAAGAACAAAAGAATTGCATTATATAAGAACAAAAAATTTATTAGAGGATTCATAATTAAGAAACCTAAGATAATTTTTGATAAAAAAAAATAATCTATTAGTTCATGTAACTAGGGTTTTAACAAGTAAATATTCATATAAATTTGGTTTTAAAACATTTAATATAACTTATAAGGTAAGTTAGACAGTTGCTAGTTTGAACAACTCTCATCTTTTTCCTTATATGAGATCAAATCTAGAATTATTGTGTTATCGCATTCTCTGTGATAATCTAAAACTCTTATAATTTCTTGCACAATATAACTCTTATATATGAACTATTTTATCTTCAGTTTTAGATTTCTATACGTTGATAAACTCATTTGAATATGAATCTACACCTTGCCTTAAATTATCTATAACATAGATAGATTTATAAAACTTACATATGAAAGATTCTCAAACGAACAAAAAACCAGATTAGACTCTATTAATTAATCTCTAGAATATGATACAAACATGGTTGTTAATTACTAATCTAGGGTCTTGAGAATTATCTGCTGGTCACACCTGATTGCCATAAAAGAAAAAGTCAATCGAGGAGCTCGAGTTTTCTAACAGATGACATAGACAAAAGTCAAACAATGTAAAAGGATTACACGTTTAATTAGGTGATTTATTAATAAAAGAAAAGACAGAAGACTGTTAGTTGGTGAGCTTTATTTTTCAGTTGGGGTCGGGATCTGTGTAACTGTCTCTCATCTTACATTTATCTTTAATTTTATGTTTCTTACTCTTTGATGTCCTTTGTCGATTCTCTTTATTCACTTTTTTTTTTCTTGTTGTTGTTGTTACAGTTTACATAGACAAAAGGACCACTGAAGAGACTGATGACCATCAGCAACTCATCTTATATATGGCTGTGTTCATAAATCATAAATTCACAATTCTGGTTCATCTGAGTCTTCAAGTAAATGAACCTGTTTTGTCTGTCACCACTTATCATATAGTGATAATGATATGACCAAGTTAGAACTGGTCGATCTAATTTGTACAGTTTGGTATTTATGATCCATAATTTATTTCAAGGTAACTGAGCCTTCCCATGTGTATTTTACAATGACCATATATAGCGTGTAGTGTTAGCGGTAAGATATCATATATCAAATTGTGTATAAGTAATTAAGAGAAGACGCTTTAGACTGGATAATATTATTCTTCATCATAATTGTTGTTTAGTAGGAGGTGGTAAATACCTAAGAAGACGAACAAAGAGTCTCAAGTTTTATATAATAACCGTAGACTGGACGATCGAACTTATATTTGATATTAGTGGATTGTTTTACACTAGCTAATATATGTTCGCATATAATGTATACCTAAGTTCGAGCTAAAATGAATAGCATATTATATATATTGGTGGTTTCAATTTTGGCTCGGATTTAGTTCAGAATAAAAACAGGCTATGATGGTGTTAACAAAAAAAATTAAGAAGGAGATAAAAAAATGAATAGCATATATACAAAGACGATCTTATATATCTATCATATAACATTGGTTTCATTTCTCATATATGACATTGTTTTTGATAAATAAATAATGTTTGGTTGATTACAATGATTACCATATTAACAATAATTTTAAATTCTTCGCAAAAGTATGAAAATTATTTCGGGCCCGATTGGTTATGATTTTTAAGGTTTTAAAACCATTTTAAAGTTTTAACAGTTTTATTTTTACCAATCAAGTTTTTTTTTTTAAGTTCTAAAAGCCACTTTATTTATTTATTTTCTTCTTTATTTTTTCTTTTTTTCTAAAGCTTTCATAGTTAATATCACTGTAGAACCAACAAGTTCTTAAAAACTTTTTTTTCTTCTCTCTATAATGATTAATTAATTAGAAACTCTCTATAGATTACATTTTTTTAAAAAGTTTTTTTTTGTAAATTAATTATCAGTTTTTTCCTTTCTTTTGACATCCACTTTTTCATAAATTTAATATTTTCAATATCACCGTCTTTTCTTATATTATAATTATTAATAAACTTTATTTATTTTTCACCATGTTACATATGGATTAATATTGATCATCATATATTAATAAAATTTTTATCTAATAGCAAAAAAGAAATATTTCAACTCATATTCCATCAAAATTATTTACGTAATGCTTAATGTTGTTGGTTTATAAGTTTTAAGAATCGAAATCTAAAAAAATATGTAGGATTTAGAATCTTCACTAATTTTAAAATCAAATATGTAGGTTTTAACATTAAAAATAGTGGATTTTGAAATAATAAGGTATTTTTCCGAGTGCAAATTTAAGCATTTATTTTTCTACTGAAAAAGTTTCTAGCTAATTTGTTAAATCGTGTAAAATAAAATTTACTCAAAAAAAAATATTAAATTTCAAATTTAAAATAAGCTAGTTATTTGTTTTTAAAATAATAACGGTTTTCCCGCGAATTTAAACGTTTATTTTTCTACTGAAAACAATTTCTAATATGTTAAACTCGTTGTTAAATAAAATCTAGTAAAAATTTAACGGACAAACTAAATTTTTAATTAACATTAAACTTCCTACCAAAAAAAAGAAGTTCACATTAGTCGTGGATTTTGAAATAACAATATTTTTCCCGCGCACATATATAAACGTTACTTTTCTACTGAAAACAGTTCATAATTTGTTAATTCCAATATGAACTAAAACCTAAATAACACTTATCAAACAAATAATACTAAATATCAAAAGAAGTTAACATTAAACTCGTGGATTTTGAAATAACAAGTTTTTTCCCGCGCACATATATAAACGATGTTTTTCTACTGAAAACAGTTCAATATTTGTTAATCTCAATAAGAACTAAAGCCTAAATAACACTTATGAAACAAATAATAGTAAATATCAAAACTTCCACTAGTATTTGAATTTACCAAACAAATAACAAGTGATTTTAACAAGAAATATAACATCAATAATCTGAGCAGTATAGAACACATAATTTGTGTTTGTTTAGATTTTCAAATCAAACTAACCAATAACTCCAACTTTATCTTTCACCAAGAAACGTTTCATAATCTTGATGCTTTCCTCCATAACAGTCTTGTCCCAAATCTCCCTTGACGGTCTTCCAAACGACGGCGTAGCGTCCAACCTTTGAATATCCCATCCATTGCTTTTCAGCTGCTTGATCCTCTCAATCTGCTTCTTTGCAAGCAGCCAAGTGCTCTCTTTGATTGCTTGCACAGCTTCCTCGTATGCCGCCTTTCTCGCTTTGTCCCATTCGGACACCTTGTGGTTTCTCTCGGGCGGGTATAAGCTGAAGTACCGGTCAAACTCGGGTATTCCTATGCTCTTGTAAATCCCGGTTTGGTTCTTTGAACCCGAATATCTCGGGTTGTAGAAATCAGCAAGCTCCTCGAACATCCCTGACTCCATCATCTGGTCGACACGTTTTGAGAGGGACTCGAAGAGGACCGAGACTGAGACATCCACCCAGAGGAAGCAACACTCGTACCTTTTAATCAGTGCAAACACATAAATGGTTAGTGTAAACAATAGGTTCTCCTTCCATTTGCGTTTGAGTTTTACGTTTACTACGTGGAAGTATGCACTTAAAACTTATAAGTAAAAGGTGCTCTAGTTAAGATGTTTATGCTTCTAGATTCATTATATTTCTGGACAATATATATACTAAATGAGAACTTAGACTTCGTGAAGAGTAACATGACACAAAACGAACTATATATATAGTAGCGAGATATCATACCTCAAGTCGGAAGAAATGGAGGCATTAGGAGAGAATGGATACGTTAAGGGGTCAAAACTGTTGACAAGGAGGGCATGAATGATGGAGTTTGATCCGCCAGCTATAATCGGGAGCTTTCCACGAGCAGTGATGTCAGTGATGGACCGCGACGCCAAAGAGCGGTATTCAGAGGCAGTTAGCTCTCCATCATCTGGAGGGAGCACACCGAGGAGATGGTGAGGGACTCCACATCGCTCATGGATGCTCATCTGATTTGTAGTGATCTCCAATCCATTGTAGAATTGAATCTTGTCAGAGTTGATGATCTCGCCAGAGAAACGGGTTGCGAGATCGATCGAGAGGCGTGACTTGCCTGATCCCGTGGCTCCCATGATCACAACCACTTTCTCCTTGCGTGATTTGTCCATGCAAACGATAGTCATGGGAACTGCTGATCGTGGTCGCAGTCGTAGACGTGGAGAAGTGGTCGGGACGAGGGAACGAGAGAGGAATGCGGAAGTAAGTGCTTGCATGATTATGCAAAGAGAGACAGAACTGTTGTTTACAAATCTATCTTAGATCTGCTAGCTGATGAACACAGAACAAAAGGATGTTTGAAAAGTTATATGACATCCCAAGGTATTTATATTTGTAAATGGTTTGTTTATGAGTTCTCTTTTGACACAATGTTTCTCTATAAATAGTATAAAATATGGTGGTATTTTTTGCTTTTATTGGTATTGGTGACTTACAGATTTTGAACAAAGTTTTTAATACTAGATTCATGATTATATTGATTTGTTACCATTACATTATTTACATTGTACTTGTTGTACCTTTTGGTCCTTTTCTTATTATGGATATCTTCCTTATAAAAAATTAATAGTCAAAGTAAATTAAATTAAATAACACATGTATACAATTATGAAACTACTAACACCACTTTTAATTTTTCTGAATGACATCGATATCTCACCCCTCAAACATCAATATGAAATTTAAGTAGCATGCGTGGTAAAACACAATTGAAGACTTACCTCTAATGCTGAATCGATCTGGATCTTAAGAAGTAAGAGTTGATATGCCAAGGACCTTGTGGTTCTCATATAGGGTTACAAATCCGAAAACAATCTACTTCTATATACATCTTTTCATTCTTTAGTAGTAAGACCATGTCCAATGCAAGATTGTTAACTTATTTTGCATATGAAAAGTTTGCAGACAAGTTAGTTTTCCATTACTTTTTCTTCATCCTAGTATATACTACCATAAACATGATTATCATATACCAATTCGTTACTACATACCAATTTTGTGTGCGATGAAAATGTAAACTTGATGATGTATATACAAATCTATAAGAGAAATTTAAAATTTTGTTTTTTGGGCAAAAAAGAAATAAATCTATAATAGAAGAAAGCCGTATCTGTTGATTTTTTTTTATTGAAGCATTTGTCGTAATGCAATAAGTCATAATTACGAAAACATTAATAAATTTTGAATTAATAAGATTTCTCATAGAGGCAATTTGGATAGGGAAGACAACGAGTAAAAAATACTGACGGTAAAAATGCTTCATTTAATTTACTGTGAAAGTTCATAATGTTGGACATTTGATATTAGCTTTGAGATCAAGGCATTTGACTCCTTTAGAGACACATAAGGGATTCTCAATCGCAAGTATTATTGTAAACGTTGTCCGATCCATTTAGAGAGCTTTCTTCACCTCGAAAAAGTTAGATCGTGCATTGTTGGCTGCATCAATGTCTTCTGCGGATGCCACAGCCACCGCGACACCGTTATCTCTAACTGCATCGATTGCCTCTGCGAAATTCTTGAAGTCTTTCAAACTGTGGAAGCAACAAGGAGATTAAAAGTCAGTAAACACCATAAATTAGAATGCAAAGGAACACTTATCGATAGAATGTCGCTAGTAAACCAACCTTGTTGTCAATATCTCCTCACGCTTTCTTTGTCGTTCTTCGTCAGTTACCCCAAGTAAATGCCTCAACAAACTGGTTGAAAGAGATTTGACAATATTGATTCAGGATTCGCTTATGTACGTTTTAAACGGTCAGACAAAATGAATTAAATGAAAAAATCATTTACCTGCTATAACCTTTAGCATCAGGTAATTGGTATGAATCAACATCACCGATGGTTCCGATAATAGCTTTAGTGAGTGTTTCTTGATCCACGTCAAGGCCACGTAAGAAATCTCCGGTTCCATCATATATATCAAGTGTCTTTAACAAGTTTGGATCCCGGTACGATAAGTAAGAAAATACCCCTGAAACAAAAGAGAGCAGGTTAAGATTGGAAGATATTTAAGACAACAAATCTTTTAACATTCAAGGAAGTAAGAAGCAGTTATAACCTGAATGCGAATCAAAATCACAAAAACCTCCATATGCACCACCACTTACACGAACACGGTCCCATAACCATGTATTGCTAATATGCTTTGATATAACATATGCACTGCCGTCAAGCTCATACCCGGTGCTGTATATGTTACCTGCTTTTCCAACATAATTAACCTGCAAAGAGAGTAAGAATGTGAGTTTACTATATCGAAAACCCAAAACCCAAAACCCAACCAGATTCTAATATTTTGTATAAACCACCTTTTTTCTTACCTGGGTTGGTATTACAATAGCTTCATTTCTCAGAGGAAGTCGACCATCCCAAGTGACAAGCCCACCAGATGGGTTCTCAGGGAGTAAATCTAGAAATTTCGCAACAGATTTTTCGACGTTGGTGAGAGACTTCCCATCAGCAGTCATATTGACTATGCAACCATTCCTGGCAAGGAGAGATCTTCTGATCTCCTCAAGTGAGGATGAAATCCCTTCCCAATCTTCATCCACTTTCTTTTCAAGGGTATGTAAATATTCAAGATAACTACAAAAAAGAGATGCTTACTTTGTTAGGTTCCTCTAGTCTCAAAATAATAATAGACAATAACTCTAGAATGTGAATAAAATTCATTCTCAATAGCGATTCACAAGAGAGTAGGCAATAAAAAAGGGGTAAAAATTTGCCCCAAAAAAAAGAAGAAGGTAAATTTAAAAGTCAAATAAAGAAATATCAAGCTCCAACCTGAGACCACCCATCTGTTCAGACATCCATCCAGCAATGTTCAACATTGCATCCATCCTCGCTGCAGCAATTCCATGACCACTTCCCCTCAAGCGGTTCTGAATCGAATGCAAAAGTGATTTTTATATTACTACTTTCAAGTTCGACTTATCATGCAAAAGGCAGAATGACAAAAATCTACTACAGCGCATACCTCCATCCGTGCTCTGCTTTGAGAGACAAATTGTTTAAACCGCTGCTGATCTGTAAATTGAACCTCTTGCAATAAGCAATTCATCTGCAGCAAGATAAAAGCAACAAAATAAAAGACAACCAATAAGTTCAACAGAAACAAAATAGTATATGGGACTGTAGAAATGTTTAGTTGGACCATGATTCCAAATTTTGCAAGGTTACATTATATATCTTAACAGATAAAACCAGTTTTCCAGTCAGAGTTGCTATGTAAGGCAATTCAGCACTCATAGGAAAGACAGAAAATATCAATTTATTAGAGAAAAAAGCGACACAGGCAAAATATGAGAGAGGCAGCACTTTTGTATCTAGTAAAAAAGGAAAAATAAAATAAAGATCTACACATTAACAGCTGCACTACGTCTCTTGAAGACCCAAGAAAACAGTATTCATCAGGTAGACATATCTACACATCCCATAACTTAACATACATTGAACATGGAGGCAAGGAAGTTGGTAAAACACATTTAGCAAACTATCTACAGGATGCAACAGACATTAACACTATATATCTTGGAGGCCCAAGAATACATAATCTATCAGGTAGTCAGCTCTACACATCCCATAACACAATACACACAAATCTAGAGAAATGCAATAATCTAAAGCAAGGAATATCAAATGACAAAGTACCAGGTTAAAAAGGTCTTCTGCACGTCCAGCCATGGATTTTCCACGTACGATAATTTTGCTGCATGGTTCATCCTTACCCCTAACTGATGATGTAAGGGGATAAACTGATATCCCTCCCGTTTTCCTTCCAATCAACTGATTAAGTTGCACAAAAGTCAAATCTTTTGTGCCCATCTCCAGTAATGATTGACTGTCAAAAAACAATTTGTATCAGAGTTAAAATTTTAATTTAATATCAAACAAAACATTCGTTACTACAGCTGCCAAAGTAATCACTACTTTCTTTTTTTTAGGCAAAAGTAATTACTACTTTCTAAAATAGGAAAATTTCCTATGCTTTTGAAAATCAAGCACCATGAATTACCCTGAGAAGAACACCAGAAATAATCAGATTTGTTTTAAGTGAACAAAAACTATCGAAATATAGCATGCAAGTTTCTGGCACAGAATAGAAGTCCAATCAAATGAATTACATAACTCACAAGGAAGCTATGACGAATAGTTAGCATCTAGCAAAATTCTTCATTTAGGATTTCCACCACACACATTTCTGAAAAAACTTGGCAAAAATTTCAAAAGAAAGCCTAAATCATACCAGAAAAGTGGTACTAGCGGAAGAAGCTCATGTTTCAGCGAACCCATATCAAATACTACTTCAGCGTAGATTATATCATTTGTGAAAAGGTCATGTCGCAAAACCTTCACACCATTGATATTTCCAACCTATTGTTTATAACTTACATATCAGTAAAATTCGCAAGCTTGGGAATTGTAAGGAAATACAACAAGAGCAAAGGCTAGCAAAAGTGATTACCTCAGTGGGAACATAAGTAGGTTCTTTTGGAATGTCACCTAAGTTCAAACTTGGGACACATCTCAGTGCTTCAGGAGGGTCAGGGGTTTCTTGTTTCAATTTCAGCTCCTCTGTAGCACGCGCTAGCTCTGCAAGATCTTCTTCTGTCATACTCGCTTTAACCTTTTCCAAGATATTTTTCTCTTCCACTTCCTCTTGAGTAGCTTTTTCGGGATCAGGCTGACAAAACTAATTTTTAGCACAAAATCTAAGAAACAGTAAATTGCAATGAAAAACTTGTAAAAGAAGCATACCTGCATCTCTATGGTAACACGATGCGAGTTGTTTAAAATAAACTGCTCTATCAGTGGGGAAAAGACAGCCTTCGATCCCTCCTTAGCTATTCTGGTTTTCAAGGCCTTCAATGGTTCTGTATACTTTAATGGCTCAAAAGGATCCATATCGTATATCCATTTTGCCTAAAACAGCCAATAATAAAATAAGGACTGATCCCTAAATAGACAGAAACGTAAACATAAAATGCATATAAACTTACAATAGATTGGAGCATAAGTGATAAACCACGAGGGAAAGATCCTGTGTTGTTTTCCCTCAGAGAAAACTCAATTGTATTCATGGATGCCTCCACAGCATCATTATCAAACCCTTCTTCTGCCAACTTTTTCAGAGTAGCCATGATTAACTCTTCAACCTTTTGAACATTATCTTCGGACACACCTTTCATACCAATACTGAACTGGGGTTGCAAGAGTTCGTCTGACATCCCACTACTGACAAGAGCTTCTCCTAAACCGCTCTCCAATAAGATTTTTCTTAGTGGTGAAGCAGGAGTCCCCAGCATAAGATGATCCAAGAACCCAAGTGCAAGTTGAGTTTGCAAGTCCAAGGGATTCTCAGACAATAGCCAGTTAACGCACAACATGTGCTTCTTTTTCAGGTCACCATCTCGGCCAGCAGGATATTTCTCAACCAGTCTGATAGGCTGAGAGAATAACTTTTGAGGTCTAATCTTCGAACTATCGCGAGATGGACTTGCTTCAAACATGTCCAAGTACTCTGCACATATAGGAGATAAGATGTACTTCAATATCGACATAGACAACAAACTCAAAATAATAAAAGGATTGTTTTTAATAAGACAAAAGGAGATATCACTCCTTACCACTCAAAACACGGAGGCGATGAACAGGATCATCATCTCCATAGAACCAGATTCTGGCATTGCTTGGGTGATAATACTGACGGTGGAACTCCTGATATTTTCCCATAACAAAATATATATATACTATGCATCAGAGGATACACATTCCATCACGCTCCTATAGCAGTATACTAGAATAATAATTTGACTTTAACAAACCTTAAATTCCTCGAATGTCAGCTTAGGGATATCCTTTGGATCACCTCCACTGTCAACACCATATGTATTTTCTGGGGATAAGGCCTAATAAAAGTGAAAACAGTAGTAAGTCATTTCATCAGAACCACTATACGGAGACGTTATGATATCAGATTATCTAACACTGTTTTTGGTATTAAGTGTCCACGCCGCATGTTCAAGAAAGATAGGTTTATAATTCAACTGGCTACATCTTTTAGTTGATTAATAAGGTCAAAACCAACATTTTTGTAAATTTCAGTTTCAGAATCTCTGGCAGTTCAAATCTAATAGAAATGCACAATACAAATATGGTATTGTAAAGAAAACCCAAAACTTGCCTGTTGAGCAATTCGCCCCAAAATGTTATCAGGTTGTGAATAGACACCTTTCATCTCATTAAAAACAACACCTGAAATCAAGATCACCGATGAGATAGGATGAGTGAGTATATATGAAGTAGCAAATAAACAAAAAGATAATATCAATACTAAGATACTATTAAGTAGAGGAAAGTAAATAAAACCTTTGTAAGATATGTCTTCTGAGGGATCATTAAGCTCATAGTGCCAGCCCTCTTGCTGAAAAGTGTGCACGTCATCCACACACTTGGGGAAGAAGACAGCATCCAAATATACATCGACAAGATTGTAAAAATCCTACATATGTAGCGATGTAATGTGATCAGAAAACACTTAATATAAATAAAAATATTAGAAAGAAAGAGGTTATCCCCTCCAGGACAACAAATGGAGGACTTTCTATATGGCTCATTTTACCTTTGTATTTGTGGACGCAACTGGGTAGCAGGTTCTATCAGGATATGTGAATGCATTTAGAAAAGTATGCAAACTTCCCTTGAGTAGTTCAACAAATGGCTCTTTGAGCGGGTACTTTCTTGACCCACATAGAACACTATGTTCCAGTATGTGCGGAATGCCAGTGGAATCCTTCCTGCAATAAAAACAAAACTGTGATTTATAAATCACGTCCAGTAAAAGTTTTGAAATCCTTAACTTAAGATTCCTTTGAAAAGGAGGTTGCCTTGTGGGGCCAATATCAACTGAATGTACAGTCTCGCTCATATCATCTCTGTTACAAGGCGTTGAGCAATCAATCTAACAAGTTATTGCCCACCAAAGCTTAGACGACTTTACAAGTACCAAAAACGTAGAGAAAACGAAATGACTTGCCCAAACAATTTATAGGACTAATCCAAAAATGACGACCATTGGTAATTTGTAATAAACTTGACCAATTCGATTAGTTAAATTTCAGGTACCAATTTAAATTGACTACCTAATAAACACTCAAGTCACCTTTATAAAAAGACAATGAGCTAAACTTACGGAGGAGTCCTGAAGACAACGCCAAACACCTTGTTCTCATCCTCATTTGACACAGACATCACCTCACAACCTGTTTTCTTGTGTTTGAAGAGAATCGCCTTTGATTTACACTCAGAGATGAATTCTTCCGACACTTTTTCGAATCCAAGCTTCTCAGCCTCATCTCGACCTACATCTGAATCCCAAGAAACAAAAAAAGGAAATCATACATTAGCTGAGATACCACATGGGCTCCCACTTTATTGAAGAGTAGACACAAAGCATGAGAAAAAAAGGCTCCACGCCTATCTAAAATTCAAAATTTATCTTAAAGCTAATTTCACCAAGGCACAAATCACAGAAGACATATCCGAATGTTCTTTAAGTAAAGGGGTTAAGTGTGAAATTTGTAATACAAAATCAGTACCTAAACAAGTCCATCAAAGAGATATAATTTGAAATCTACACTAAGAGAACAAATCATTCAACAATCAAACTTCAAACAGGAGAATAAAAAAGCATATCCGAAAAATCCCAACCAGGATAAAGTGGTGCGGGTTGTGTGGCGACGGCGCGAACAGAGAGACGAGAGAACTGCCCATTGACACTTCGAACAGCGGTGGATGGAACCCTCAAACCTCTTCGGAGGAATAAACGTCTTCCGGCGACTGAAGGAGAGGAAATCCGGCGAAGACTGCGACTGGGGGCACGAAGAGTGGCCGTGGAGGATGTGAGAGACATGTAAGAGCGAGGGAACTGACGAAAGAAGCGGAAGAATAGAGAGGCCGAGCTGCGCGAAGCTAAACAAGAGACTGTCCGGAGCATAGCTACCGGAAAAGAAAATTCCCCGGCGAAGACTGCTAGAGGCAATAAGGATTATGCAATAAGAAGTAAAATAAAAAAACCAAACGGCAAAGAAGAGTCAAGAGGTTTTATCTTTGTGTGTTTTTTTTTTTTTTTGCTTGTAGAGGAAAAAATATGTAAATAAAAATAAAAATGATCCTTCATTTCTTGTAGAACACACAAAATTATTGTAAAACAATATTCTCTATTTCATTAAAATGGCATTTTTTATTTTCCTGAATCCTCTGGTTAGGTTTAGTACTTAAATTTCTCTTTTTAAAGTCTTGACAAAAAAAAAGAGGTGCTGATTTGCAAGCAAGGAAACGTGGTTCTCATATAGCCAAATGTGTGTTTGAGTGTTGCTACTTGCTACTTTGCTATCATCCAAATTATATAATGACCAGAAAAATATCTTAAATTTTTCCTCCTTTTGTTGATTTTTTTTTTCTCAAAAAAAAAATGATCAGTGTACGAATAACATTTTTTTTTTTTTTTTTGTCATCACAGTGTACGAGTAACATTGGACATGTTTTTTTGGGTATTTAATTCAGGTAAATAAATAATATTGATTGAATTTAAACAAAATTCATAATTTTTAATCCAACTCACACAAAATATTTTTACTCAAGAAAACCAGTTTGTTAAAGGCCCAAGGTTAGGTCTGACAGAGTGTGAAAGGCCCAAAGTGGATCATTTTTCTCTATTAGATCACTAGAACTAGAAGCTTCTCTATTATCCACGTGACGTGTCACGTGACCACGACTCTACACGTTCTGTGTTGGCAGAGCCTCTCTTCCGGTCAGCGGGTTACCTTATCGTCAGACGACGCAACATTCAGAAATAGGCAAAATCGCTGTTAAAGGCTCTTCTTCAAAGACCAAATTCCCGAAATTTTCTCCTCTGAGGAATCCAGTAAACACCATATACTGTATGCCATGATTCTAGCTTCACTCTACTTCTTCTAGGGTTCGTCTTCTGGAGCTGTTGAGCAATGCCACTGGCTTACACATTTCCGGTTCTCCCTTCTTCTTGTCTGCTTTGCGGAATCTCTAATCGCGGCACCAGCTTCGTCGTAGATCGCCCGGAGCTTCAGATCTCAGGTTGCCTCGTCGTGCGTTCTGATTCCGGTGAATTCGTTGCTTCTGGTTTATCTTTGCGGCAGTTCCAGCGGGAAGGGCGGAGGAGGTTGAACGCTGCGGGTGGTGGTGGTGGTGTCCATGTCGTGGACAATGCGCCGTCTCGTACTTCTTCCCTCGCTGCCTCTACCTCCACAATCGAAATCCCGGTTACCTGTTACCAGGTATTATGCTCTCAGTGGCTTAGTCAGAATCCCTGTGTGTGTATACGATCTCTTGCGATTTGGTACTTTACTTCTCGCTGAAATGCAAGTGGAACTTGTATTTTTTTATTTTCCTTCTAAATTTGGTTGTGATAGATACGTTTTTTGGGAATTAAGTCTCTCGTGTGTGAAACAGTTGGATGTTTTGATTTGGCGAGTTTCAGAATACGTAGCAATTTTATATTGTATAATAGTTCATCTCTGCAATAAGAGTGTCTCAAAAAGAAACGTAGCGTTTTTGTTTGATAAAAAATATTTCAGGATCATATATTTTACTGTTAATGGTATTGAATTTGCAGCTTATTGGAGTTTCTGATCAAGCTGAGAAAGACGAGGTTGTGAAGTCGGTTCTAAATTTGAAAAAAGCTGATGCTGAAGAGGGTTATACAATGGAAGCTGCTATAGCTCGCCAGGTTAAGACCTATACAGACCTTTATCCTGTTTCCAAGTGCTCCATAGAATCTGACCAATTTAGCACTAGACTTGGAAAGGGAATGTGGCTTCACTTTCTTGATGCGTTGTTATTAATGATTCTAATTTGCAGGATCTTCTCATGGATGTTAGGGATAAACTCCTTTTTGAACCAGAATATGCTGGTAACCTAAAAGAAAAGATTGCTCCTAGATCTCCTCTCAGAATTCCGTGGGCATGGTTACCTGGTGCTCTATGCCTTCTTCAAGAGGTACTACTACTGAGCTGTAACTGGATTTTGTCCCTGCGAATGTTTGTCTTCTAAATGCAATTTTGTCTTTTCTCTTACGAAACTTAAGGGGAAATTTGATTTATCTTAATTTTTTGGTATTAGCTTTCTTTTAATCTTAAGATAAAAGGATATTTAGATAGCAGATAAAGCGTTGATGTGAGCTACTATGTTTCAGGTTGGACAAGAAAAACTTGTGCTGGATATTGGCCGGGCTGCTCTCAGGAACCTTGATTCGAAGCCATATATTCATGATATATTCTTATCTATGGCACTTGCTGAGGTAAAATCAAATGACCTAGTAATGGGAACTACTGACCAGCTTTCACTAATCTCTGCTTCTTGTTTCTCTAATATGTTTTTTTTTTCCATGAAGTGTGCAATTGCCAAGGCTGCTTTCGAGGCTAACAAGGTCTCTCTAGGATTTGAAGCTCTTGCTCGTGCCCAATGTTTTCTGAAGAGTAAAGTTACCCTTGGGAAACTTGCATTGTTAACTCAGGTAATAGATTCTATTGTCTTGCATCAGTACATATAAAGCTTCTTTGTGTTTACCTTTTGTTCTGTTCCCGCTTGAATGTGATTATGTGAAAAGTGCAAGATCATGCCATACTGTAAATCAAATTATGTTAGGTTCATATTTTCCAATGGCATAATTTATCAGCATATTGGGTTTTAAGAGATTTAAATTGAAATTCTCAGATTGAGGAGTCACTGGAGGAGCTTGCACCACCATGCACATTGGATCTACTGGGCCTGCCTCGCACGCCAGAAAATGCAGAGAGGAGACGAGGTGCAATTTCAGCACTACGCGAACTGCTCAGACAGGGCTTAAGTGTTGAAGCTTCATGTCAAATCCAAGACTGGCCATGCTTTTTGAGTCAGGCAATTAGCAGGTTATTGGCTACAGAGATTGTTGATCTTCTTCCATGGGATGACTTAGCCATAACACGGAAAAATAAAAAATCACTTGAATCCCACAATCAAAGAGTGGTAATTGATTTTAGCTGCTTCTACATGGTGTTGCTTGCTCATATCGCTGTTGGATTTTCAGGCAAGCAAAATGATACGGTATATCTCGTTTTCTTTCTTTTTGTTAAATTTAAACCAAGGGGTACATGTCGTTTCTATTCTATCTGCTTTTAGGGCATAACATTCAGTATGCTTGTGTAGATTAATAAAGCAAAAATTATATGCGAATGTCTCATAACATCAGAAGGTGTTGATCTGAAATTTGAGGAAGCTTTTTGCTCATTTCTTTTAAAACAGGTATTTTTCCTCTTGCTTTCTTTATTCTTTTTCCCTTTTAACAATGCTATTGCTTCTTATTTACTTCAAGTTCATTTGCTTCGAAAGATCCATGCGTTGTTCATTTAGTTAAGTGCTACTGGACCTACATGTTGGATAGCACAGGGTTCCGAGGCAGAAGCCCTTGAAAAACTTAAGCAGCTGGAATCAAATTCAGATTCTGCCGTCCGTAATTCAATCCTGGGGAAGGAGTCGAGAAGTGCTTCTGCTACTCCATCATTGGTAATCCTTATGACTTATGCCAAAAATTTGTGTCCATTTGTTGCTAGGACTAGAGAAAACATCATTCTTCTACGTGTGGTTCGCCCTGCTATGATTGATGTAAATGACATTATCAACTTTACTGGAATATGAGTGAGGTTGAGCTGTGGTATAGGCACTAATTGAAAAAAAGGAAACCAATAGTTGAGTGGATGTTAGTCAAAGTCATAGAATATGCTTTTACAGCATTGTGTATGCCCGCCGCTGACCTCATTTTTTGGTTGGTTGTGCATTCGCTTAATCTTCAATATTTGTTTGAGTAATGCATTATGCAAGTATGTTCATCTCTTCTCCAGCGCTGATTTGTTTTCAATAAGATTGGCATTGACCTTTATACATACTACCTAATAAAATTGACCAGGAAGCTTGGCTAACGGAGTCTGTGCTTGCTAACTTTCCAGACACAAGGGGTTGTTCTCCATCTTTGGTAAGAGTCAGATTCACTGGAACATTCTGTGTAGCAGTTTTCTAATTAAGCAGAAAGATAATTTATATATACAACTTTCTGCAGGCCAATTTTTTTCGGGCTGAAAAGAAATATCCAGAGAACAAGAAAATAGGATCACCTTTGATCATTAATCACAAGACGAACCAAAGACCACTTTCCAATACGCAGTTTGTGAATTCGTCACAACATCTTTATACAGCTGTCGAGCAGTTGACTCCATCAGAATTGCAGAGCCCAGTTATATCAGCAACAAATATTGATGAAAGCGGTGCCAGTATGCCATCAGTCCAACTTAAGAGGAACCTTGGTGTAAAACAAAATAAAATATGGGATGATTGGCTCACTCAAAGTAGTCTGATCGGAAGGGTATCTGTTGCTGCTTTATTGGGTTGCACTGTGTTCTTCTCTCTAAAACTAATAGGCATTAGGCCTGGTAGACTACAGAGTCCGCCTATATGGGTTTCTGCAAGGCCGCATTCAGAATCAGATTCTATCCTGTCTAAAACAGCGTCTGGGAGTTTCAGAAGAAACCTTGGTTCTGTGAATAGAAATGGTATCGTAGGCAACATCAAAGTGCTCTTCAACATGTTAAAGATGAATCATGGTGAACATTCAGATGCCTTGTATCTGAAAAGCTCTGGTCTATCAGCTACATCATTGTCTCATTCCGCATCAGAAGTGCATAAGAGACCTATGGTTACAGAAGACGCCGAAGAGCTTGTGAGACAGTGGGAAAATATTAAGGCTGAAGCTCTTGGACCAACGCACCAAGTTTATAGCCTATCCGAAGTCCTTGATGGATCTATGCTTGTCCAGGTTACTATTTTGGTACATCTACTCTATTTTTTTAAGTAGAATCAATAGTTCAAACCCTGGTTAGGTATCCCATTTCAGAAACATTAGGTTGCATTTTGAACCCTGGTTTAGCTTTAAGAGTGCTTAATATAGACCAGAGATCAAATCTTGATTTAGGTGAAAAAGATATCCCTTGGCCTCTAGGTAAAATTTGAGTTGCACAAGATCAGATTCTACATTGTTGTATCCATGCAAGTGACAAACGTTTATTTAGGGTTTGCTGATTTTGTTTTCTGGGGGTAACATGTAACTTGCAGTGGCAAACGTTGGCAGAAACAGCAAAAGCTAAATCTTGTTATTGGAGATTCGTTTTGCTGCATCTAGAGATTTTGAGAGCACACATTTTCGAAGATGGTATCGCCGGTGAGACTGCAGAAATCGAGGCCCTTCTGGAGGAAGCAGCAGAATTAGTTGATGAATCGCAGCCCCAAAACGCAAAATATTACAGGTAAAGACATTTTGCCTTGGGTTTACTTTTGGACTGATGAGCTCTTATCGTCTTCACTGATGCCGAGTCTTGTATATTTCCTGTAGCACTTACAAGATCCGCTATACGCTGAAGAAGCAAGAAGATGGATCATGGAAATTCTGCGAAAGTGATATTCAAATACAGAAATGACAATACCCCTCCCCAAAAAAGCTCATTATCTAACTATAAGTTGTAGCCTCAACTGGGATCATTTTAACCTTTGTTCTGGTTTAGTTGACAGTATAGGAAAGTCGTAGGTTTGTTTCTTTATTCCTTAGCAACCCAAAGCCCAAAGGATTTGTCTTCGTAGGTTCATTTGATTTGAATGTGTTTGTGGATAGACAGACACTTTTTCAGTTTTCTAATGTAAAAAGCGTTACCGCTCAAATCATATGTTTTCTTTAAAAATATTTTTTAAAATTATTAATCTGAAAGTAATTGTTAATTATGGAGGGGGAAGATAGTCTTTAAATGAATGAAGCCCATACTCTTATTACTTCACGTATCACGATGTAGTGCTTACTCAGATCTTCCACTGTTGATAATTTGAAATTTTCAATTTGATTGATTAGACAAAATGATTAAAAACAAAAAGTGAAAATGGAGAAGTAGAAAAATATGAATACTAGTAGCGGTGAAGGAGAAACCAACGGTCACTCAAGAGCATTCAAGAGTCATAAACACTTTGATCTTTTTTTCTTCTCTCCCCCTTCGTTTCTCTCCATCTCTGTTTCGGAACCCTAAGAAAATGGTGGAATCGGAGTTAAGCTATGAGCAGATTCGTTTGAAAAGGGTGGAAGAGAACAAGAAGAGGATGGGGGAGCTTAATCTCAACAAGCTCGCTCAATCTCTTCGCGTCTCTTCTTCTCCTAAGCCCTCTCCTGTAACTTTTTCTATTCTCTTCTCTTCTCATTTCTTCTGTTTCTTCTTTTTGTTTTTTTTTTTTTTTAAATTAAATGAAATGAAACCCATTTTGTACGGAAATGTAGTCAAAGACAAGGACGATGCGTATGCCAGTGGATTTCTCGGAGGTCAGGAGATCAAGCCGTGCCAAGGGTCCACCTCCAAGTTACAAAGAGGTTTTGCCTACCAATACCATTATCTTTGTATGAGTTTCTTGAAGAACTTGTGGGTTTGATTAGTAAATGCTTAATCTTTTGTGGATTTTTCCTTAGTAGGATTGAGATAGATAATGAGTTTGTTTTTGGAATCATCAGATCTTGTGGTTTTAGTTTGAGAGAATGAGAAAATCTTGAAAGATAATCCTACTTTGCTTGAGTTGTTTCTCTGTTCTCATTTATCAAAGCTATTGTGATCCTTATTCGCAGTTTGGACTAGAACCACTGGAGAGGCCAAGAAGGTTGACCAATGCACCACACTCTATATATATATCCAACATAACTTTGATGTAAGTTTTATAACTTTTCAATATACGTTATTTTTGTTTGGCTTTGCAGGAGCTATCAAAGAAGAGATCTGCTGAACAGGGTATATGCTTCGGACGAGGCACGAGTGTATGCAGTCGACAGGGCTGAGAAGCTCCAGTCAAGCTTAGATCCAGAATTCCCAAGCTTTGTCAAACCAATGCTTCAATCACACGTGACTGGAGGTTTTTGGTTGGTAGGTGAAGAAACTTGAATGTTAAATGTATCAAAGACTGTCTGAAACTTATCCCCCAATAGTAAGTCTTTTATCTGTTATCGTAAACACAGGGCTTGCCGCTTCGTTTTTGCAAGACACATCTACCAAAACGTGATGAATGGATGACTTTGGTTGACGAGGAAGATGAGGAATTTGTGGCGAAATACCTCGTTGAGAAGAACGGTCTTAGCGGAGGCTGGAGAGGTTTCTCCATTGATCATCAGTTAGTCGATGGTGATGCTGTCGTGTTTCACCTTATCACCCCAACAACGTTCAAGGTAAACGGTGTCTTTAATTACCTTGATTTGTTGAAACATAGGCTAGTAGACACTTTTAGCATGAATTTTGAAACATATTGCTTGTTCAGGTGTATATCATCAGGGTAAATGATGATGGAAACAATGATTCGGATGTGAATGAAGAAGATGAAGAGGATGATATTGATATAAACAAGAAAGAAAAGGAGCATGTTTCAGAAGCTAGACAGTTGAGAAGCAGTGGTAAAAGGAAAAGAGGAGGTAATAGTGTCTCGAATCTCATGTTAACTCTTAATAATTAACTTGATAATATTGATTAGATAAAACTATGTTGTGATTGATTTATGCAGGAAGAAAGTAGAGTTTGAAGGTTGGATTGTGAACTCAATGGAAGGAGTAGGAAAAGAACTGAAACTAACAAGGTTTTGTAATGGAGACAAACATGTTTATTTTATTTTATTTTGTTGGTGTCATGTAATGGAGACAAACATGGAACGTTACGGCTGATATTATTTTGGTAACTAGCTACGTTGATTTGATATGATAGATATTATATAATTTATGATTTGGATAAGGAAAGAGAAATCAAAACTTGAAGAAGAGTATTGAAAGTGAAGTCGCACCGAACCGAAAACAAATGGACTTAACCATATTGATATCTATAGATTTCAAACCGAACTGACTTTTATAATTATCTAAATTGGTAGATTAACAAATAAACTCAAACAGAACTCCACTTTTGTGAGACCAAAACAAACTAATTACAACTTATCCTTTCAAAACAATTAAATACATAATAAAATCATATATCTCCCATATACTATATAGGTATTAATATATAAACAAAAAATAGTCTTTATAAGAAACCAAAATATAATTGAATGGATTAAAAATATACTAGAAAGTTCCTTCTTAAATCCAACATACTTCTTAAATCCAACATACTTTTCAAAAATCTAAAAATAATTATAACCAAAATATTAAACATATCGACATTGTACATAAGTTTATAACTATTATTATCCACAAGATTTGATATAAAAATTGTTCTAATTCGATCAGGAAAATCGGAATATTTAAAATAGATATATAATCGGATTTGGAAAATGTTTTCTATAATCAGGATAACCTAACGAGATTTGTTGGTAATTAAAAAACAAAGTAAGATTGAGAACCGGGTTTATGTATCATCAATTTATCACTGATGAATGATGATGTACCACCGCCAACACAAACCGGTACGGTTATTAGAAAAAAAAAAACGAGAAAGAGATAGGGAGAGAAGAGACGAAACTGATTCCACAACACGGAAAAGCAAAAACCGTAGATAGAGACGACGAAAGTCTCTTTAATACTCAAAAAAAACTTGTTGCTTCCTTCTCTTATTCTCTCCTCCGCAATCACAGAGGACAACTTCATGTCACCATCCCCTCACAAACCCTAAAATTCCCAATCAAATCCCAAATTAAAGGCGCAGGGGAACAAAAGAAGATGGTGTTTACGTGGAACAACATTGCTAAATCCGCGGAGCAAGTTTTTTCGAGGTGGGCGGTGAAGAGGGTTGTCAAATTCTTGTTGAAGAAGAAATTGGGTAAACTCATACTTGGTGACATCGACCTTGATCAGCTCGATATTCAGCTTCGTGATGGCACAATTCAGCTCTGCGATCTTGCTATCAACGTTGACTATTTGAATGACAAGGTTTTTGCCTCTTCTCTCCTCTCTTCTTCTTTTTATATTATAGGAACTCTTGGGGCCAACTGTGTTAGTTGTTTTGGTTCTGAAAGTGTGTTTTAGTTGTTGCTCTGAACTTCTCTATCAGTTCAATCCAGGGAGCTTTAGTTCATTGGTAGTGGTCTAATTCCTGATGAACTAGAGGTCCTTCTCTGTTGATGATTGCAAAAGTACTGTTTTGAACGAATACATAGGGTGGTAGCTCCGTTATTTTGGTTTGTGATAGGTAATTTTGTAATCCTCAGGAAGGTCCTTGAATATAGAGGTTCATCTATGGAGGCCAAAGCTTTCAATTTTGTTTCAAATCCATGTTTTTAAAAGTAAATTCAATGTTTTTTTTTATGCCTACTTTGATTCTGACAGTCCCATCCCCATATCATCTTATTTCTTTGAAATTAGTTTGATGCTCCGCTGCTCATAAAGGAAGGTTCGATTGGATCTTTGTTAGTTAAAATTCGTTGGGAGACCAATGGTTGTCAAGTTGAGGTTGATGAGCTTGAGCTTGTTCTCGCACCACGTTTGGAAAGTAATGCATCATCTTCAAATGAAGCCACCACCTCTGCCTCTACCCGAGAAGATTCTCATAATGTTCGTCTCGAATTAGGAAAACATGACAATGAGATGTTGGTGAACGCTGCCAAATCTGCGTCTATCGATGTACATGAAGGCGTTAAGACGGTTGCAAAGATAGTGAAATGGTTTCTTACAAGTTTTCATGCCAAAATTAAGAATCTGATAATAGCATTTGATCCCGATTTTGGCACAGATCGGAATGAAGCTGGTCCTAGGCCAACACTGGTACTTAGAATGACAGAAATAGACTGTGGAATTTCAGAGGATCATGTTTCGGCTGATGAAGTTTCTCATGACAATATACTCGGTATTAATCGACTTGCAAACTGTGTGAAGTTTCAAGGAGCTGTTGTAGAGCTTTTAAATATGCATGATGATGATGATGACGACAAAACTTGTGGTAAAAAATCATCAAGTGGTGTCACTTTAATCATGACAGGCGAAGGAGGTGGCTTTTCAGGGAATTTGAATTTTAGTATACCCTGGAAGAATGGTTCTTTAGACATTCGCAAGGTGGATGCTGATATTTGTATTGATCCTGTTGAAGTACGAATTCAACCATCTACAATTAGATGGTTCTTACAATTGTGGAAGACTTTCACGAGTTTTGGATCAAACTGTTGCCCCTCAGTTCCTCATTCTGATTCAGCGACTGATTCACTTACAATACCTACTAATGTAATAGTAATGCCTCCAGCTACATTATCCTTGTCAGGTGGCCAAGAATTAGAGCCTGATACTACACCTGAATTACAGTTTATACCGGATTGGTTTCCATCTTCGTTCAGCAAGAAAGAAGTGGATGGAGAAGTAGATATCGGGGCAAGGTATAAAGGATGTCTCTGTTTGTTCAAAAAAATAAATAAAGGATGTCTCTAGCATAATATTTCGTTTTCACACGTCTTTCAAAGATATTTTATTTTCTTGCTTGACATGATTTTCCTCTTTCATCACAATCTGGATATGACTTTACCTTTAGGTTTTTTAAATTGAATTGTCGTATATGTGTTAATATCTTCTTGTTTCCTACAGTGTGGACCAGTTTTTTGAATGTTTTGATGCAATGAGGAGTTACCAATCAGCTTTTGGAAGCCAAGGAATGTGGAATTGGACATCTTCTGTCTTCACAGCAATCAATGCTGCATCTAGCCTCGCTTCTGGATCTTTGCTTCTTCCTTCTGGTAAGAATATTTTCTTGATTTTTTTTTAAATTGTGCATTGAGCGTATTGGTACTTATTGTCACCAAATCTATGCAAGCTTTATTATACCGGTGATAATCTTTTTTTGTAATCTTAGGTTATTTCTTGTTTTTTTCTATTACTGATACCCTATATACCATCAAGCTTTGTGCTTAAATCAATCCATTAGCTAGTGATGCCAAGCAGTGTAAGTCGTTATAGTATTAAACTATCTATGCTATTCTCATGAATATGCAGAACAACATGTTGAAACAAGTTGTAAAGTATCCTTTGCTGGAGTTTCGGTGGTATTATTTTTCCAAGATGAAGACAATTGGAAGGATGTTTCCATGCGGATTCACTACTTGGGTGCAGAACTCAGAGATATTTCTGTCTCTTTTCAGGTAATTGCTTTGATGACTTGTGTTTCCTCCCCTCACTAGTATCAACCACCGAGTTACTTAAAACATTCAATAAGGTCAACAGGTATGCCCTCATGATATGAGGCTAGAAGGAAAAGTGAAAAGCATGGAGATCGCCGATTATATTCAAGCTGGAAATGTTGTTGACACTGCTAATGCTGAATATCAGACTCGTTTGATTAAGGATTTACAAGCCAAGGTTCAGACTAGTCTTCCTCCCTTTGCCTCGTCTGATAGGCATGCTGACTCCGAAAGCTTACTCGAGATAGTTTCTGATGGATTCCTCTTTCGTAACAAGGGTGTTGCAGTCAAGACATTGTTGGTTATGGCTGCAGGAGGCAGTGGATTTCAGTTTATTGTCAGTTTCCAATCATCCAAATCCAGCCATAGAGTATCAAACTCATTCTCGTTGAGTTTACCACCTACCACATTCTGGTTGAACCTTAATTCAGTAGAAATGTTGGTAAATCTTTTCAGCAATATATCAGAATCTATCCCCATAACTAGTCATGAAAGGATTCAGGTGGCATCCTCTTCTAAATCAGATAATTTGCGAGGTAGTGTGTCAATCTGGAATGCTCGAGTTATTCTGTGTTTCCCTTTTGAGAGTAATTCAGAAAGGTTATGTAACTCGCTTGGTGAGCAATTTATTGTCGTCGACTTATCTTCCTCTCTGCCATCTGACAAGGAAAGGCGTAAAGAAGAAAGTCCAGGAGAAATGTATTTTACATCGGCTACTCGCTCTATATGCTTCAATGTTGGTGATGCTAGCATCTATTTGGTCACGTCTGACCGTAAAGATTCTGAACAAAATTCATGCCATAGGCCGGGTGAATTCTCTGCATATAATATTTTACATACCAACAATAGAACTAGGCACCAACTTTCAACCATTGGTATATTTTGGCAAGATCGACCTATTGGTAGTCCTTGGTTAGTAGAGAGAGCTAAGATGTTGGCTACGCAGGAAGAATCTATTCAGACAGGTAAATCTGGGGGGAACGGCCTTGAGTTTGCTGCTGTTGCTACGGCCAAAGATCAAGAAGACATCTACTCTCAAACCAGGAAAGAAATAATGTTGGCTTCTTCATTCTGCCTTTTTGTTCATTTGCTTCCACTTGCTATCCGTTTAGATAGTTGGCAATACAGCAAATTCTGTAATCTCGTAGAAGAGGCAAAAAATTGGCTATCACGTATGGCAGCCAATACAGCTGAGAAAACAGAGGAACCTGTTGTGTGTCAAACGTCTCTTGTTGTTGAATGTGATTCTATTGACATCTTGGTTAGGCCAGAACCACGAACGGACATTAAAAATCAGCTTCAGATTGAGCTTCCTGGATCATGGATTCAGCTCAACCTAAGGGTTCAGAAAGTAAATCTTATGTCTGTCTCAAATCTCGGTAGTATCTCTGGTGCTGATTTCTTTTGGTTAGCCCATGGGGAAGGTACATTATGGGGTTCTGTTACAGGTCTACCTGATCAGGAGTTTCTCTTACTCTCATGTAATAACTCTGCAATCAAGCGCGGTAATGGAGGAGGTTCAAACGCTTTGTCGTCAAGATTTGCTGGCTTAGATATTCTGCATTTACAAGAACCAGGAATTAGTCACGATTATTTAGCAGTATCTGCCAGGGGCTGTACGATCTCTGCCATAGGAGGACGCCTGGATTGGATAGAAGTAGCTAGTTCTTTTTTCACTTTTGAAGTTGAAACAAATTCTAAAGAGAGAAACTCCAGCTCATCTAGCGGCTCCTCGTTTATTCTGAATTTAGTTGATGTTGGTCTAAGCTATGAGCCCCACCTTGAGAATACAGATCATTTACATCAAGCAAGTGATCCATGGGTTGCCTGTCTGCTAGCAGCATCTTCTTTTAGCCTCTCGAAGACAAGTCTGGTTGATTCCTTAAGCAATGATTATAGAATCAGGATTCAAGATCTTGGGCTTCTTCTGTCTGTGGATTTGGACCTTAGCAAACTTGATGGAGTGTACAGTTCAGAGCATCTTCATGAGACTGGCTATGTTAAAGTTGCTAATGTGGCTCTAATTGAAGCAACTCTAAAGACTCACTCTGAACATGGCCTTCTTTGGGAGTTAGAGTGTTCAAAAACTCACTTATTAATTGAAACTTGCAGTGACACAACTTCTGGTTTGATTCGCTTGGCCACCCAGCTCCAACAGTTACTTGCTCCTGATTTGGAGGAATCAGCTGTGCACCTGCAGACTCGATGGGATAGCATTCAGCAGGCAAATGCTAGGAATGATTTTGAGATCAGCGATAGACTCAGTAGCTCTGATTCAAGTGGAGAAATGAAAAATTTCAGATTAGAGTCAGAAAATGAAACTGGGGCCATTGGTTTGATGGACGAAATAAATGAAGATGCATTCCAATTTGATGTCAATTCTACATGTCAGTCTGACTCCATGGAATGTCAGAACAATTATATGTCACCTCATGGAATCTCTCATGGGCAGGCCTATAATTGGGTACCTGAGAAATTACCTTCTAATCACAGTTTTTGTGGGTCGTCATCTAGAATAGATTCAGAAAGTAGTCAAATTTTTCTAGAAAGAGAGAGCCTGCCTGAAATAATTGAAAACTATTGTTTGTCTGAGCTCCGTCCATTGTCAGATGTACCTAAAGAAGGGGATTCATCAGGGAGAGAATTGTTTCCTGAGACTGATTTGAGGAGAGGAAATTCTGGGTGGTATGATGACACGTCCGTAAGAATTTTAGAAGACCATGTGTCAGAAGCAACTGAGGAAGATCATGAGGAACATATTCTTGATGGAGACTTTTCATCTTGTGGCCTGACGTCTTACTCTTCTGTAGCTGCTAATGGACGTATAGTTCTGAAAAACATTGACCTCAAATGGAGAATTTATTCTGGCTCTGATTGGCATGATTCTAGAAAGAAAGGTGAAAATTTTAAACATACAAAGGGTCGGGATACAACTTCGAGCCTTGAGCTGGAATTATCTGGGGTGCAGTTCCTGTATGAAATCTTTCCAATTGGCGGAATATGTACCTCTAAATTTTCTCTCAAGGTCCAAGATTTTTATCTTTATGATAGAAGCAACACTGCACCTTGGACATTGGTAATTGAGATTTTTCACTATTATTATCATAAGATTGATTAGATTAGAAATAACCTGTGTAGATAAACTAACTTGCCGTTGAATTATAGGTCCTTGGATATTTTAACTCACGAGATCACCCAAGAGATTCCTCTTCAAATGCATTCAAGTTGGAATTAAAAGCTGTCAGACCTGACCCTGAGACGCCACTTGAGGAAAATAGGTATGCTATCTATATATTTACAGTGTCATACTTACTTTTCTTCTAATATCTAAGAATGAAGACCACAATTATTATTTTGATAAACACTAGTCTACTGGTATGCACAAAAAAAATTTGTTAAAAGTATTTCAACAAAAAAATTTTCTAACTTTAACCATTTTGTTCCCAACAACTTTATCAACATTTTCCGAGTTAGGTTTGTTATCTTTATAGTCAGCTGCACTGTCAAATTTAATGCCTATGAAAGAAAGGCAATTGCGTTAGTACTATATAGTTATGTTCATTTTTCCATGGAGGTAGTAGAATAGTTTCCACAAGAGTCCCCTATTTGGCAAATTGTAAGGCTAAATTAAATTACAGTTGTATCTTTAGTAAACTTGAAATACGTTCTCTCTACTACTTATATCTTTTTTGCCTTTGATAGATATTGGTGTTTCATTATAACGTAAATAGTCCTCTTGCTAGTGGGTTAAATAATGATCAGCGCACTATCTGTATACCCTTGTTTTTTCCTTTTCCTCATGAACTGCTTCCTCCCAGGTTACGGGTCGCTTTACTCCCTATACTCTTACATCTTCATCAAAGTCAACTGGATTTTCTCATCAGCTTCTTTGGAGCTAACAGCCTAGAAAAGTCTGCCGTCTCAATTGGAGACTCGGGCGGTTCAACGTTGTCGGTTTCTGTTAAAGGACATAATATCATAGAAGAAGCACTTCTTCCATATTTCCAGGTTAATAAAGATTCCTTCTACCTATAAGCTAGTATGATGACGGAGGAGAAACTTTCATGTGTTACCCACCTAGGATTGTATAATTATGTCTAATGATAGGGCGAAATTTCATGCTCTGATGAATGTGATGCTAATCATGTTGATTGGCATGAGAGCATGTTTTGATGTATTTACACACACACACACACACATTACACTATAATATGATATCACTCAGCTGATGTTATAAACCTTGGTGTTCTTGTAATTAGAAGTTTTAAGGAAGTATGCTATGTATGATTATTAAAATCATCTGACTAATCAAATTCATTTTGCAGAAATTCGACATATGGCCTGTTAGTGTTCGAGTTGATTACAGTCCCCATCATGTTGATATAGCAGCGCTAACCGGAGGGAAATACGCAGAGCTTGTGAACCTTGTTCCATGGAAGGTAAGAAACAAAAATCTCCAACCTGCGTCTTCAAGTTTTTTTCAGCATTGTTTGCTCATCGCAGAAGAACAAATGCAGGGGATTGAATTACAGCTCAAACATGTGCATGCTGCTGGAATCTATGGCTGGGGAAATGTATGTGAGACTATACTGGGAGAATGGTTGGAAGATGTATCTCAGAATCAGGTTTGTTTGACATAGCCTGCTGTCTTGTGCACATTAGTAATCATCCATTTTTTGGGTTTACTGACAAGCTTTTTAATGTTCTGTAATTGCATCTTTAGATTCATCAACTGTTAAAGGGGATTCCCACAGTAAGATCACTTGCTGCTCTTTATGCTGCTGCTGCAAAGCTGGTCTCATCACCTGTCGAAAGTTACAGGAAAGATCGAAGGCTAGTGAAGGGAGTTCAAAGAGGTAAGACTTGAAAACCCAAAATGCTGAGTGCTCAATTTTCACTATTATTTTCCTTTTCTTCCTGATATCAGAAACTAAGTTACTTATAGTGCACTGACAAGGAATTGTTCGCATCATATATGATATTACAACTGTTAAAGCCACTTACAAAACTGAAGCTGTTCAGAAAAATTTCTTTTGGTGTTAATGTATTTTCTAGACCCTCATTCCTCTAGAAAAAGGGTTAGCGACAGTAGCTGGTAGCCTTCTGACCATGATTAGGGAACCCTTATATATAAGACTTCTAATAAAGTTGATACTAGAATTGCCTCTCATAAGCAAGATGCATAGCATCTTCTGCTTTCGCCAAATTATTACACATCAACATTGTCAAGTCATGATCATGTTTCTGATACTATCCATTCGTGAAATAAATATGCTCAGCAACCTGTACTTGGTTTGGCCAGGAGTTTATAATTAGTTATATTCTATAGTACGCATTATGGAGCTGTAACTGTTTTCAGGTACTATAACGTTTCTCAGAAGCATCTCACTGGAAGCTGTTGGACTTGGTGTTCACTTGGCAGCTGGGGCTCATGATATTTTATTGAGAGCAGAATATATATTTGCAAGTGCACCATCATTGGCACAACCCCAAGGCAAAACGAAGACGAATGTTAGGCATAATCAGCCTAGAAATGCTAAGCAAGGCATGCTTAAGGTGAGTGTAAAAGCAATACATATCCTGCATTTCTGCTCCTGCATCATATATTTACATTGCTGCGGTTTTATAGGCATGTGAGAACATTGGTGATGGAATAGGAAAGACAGCTTCTGCATTAGTCCGCACACCTTTGAAGAAGTATCAACGTGGAGATGGAGCTGGGTCAGCTTTTGCAACAGTTGTTCAGGGAGTTCCAACAGCTGCTATAGCACCTGCTTCAGCTTGTGCTAGAGCAGTACATAGTGCTCTTGTTGGCATTAGAAATAGGTCAGTTCATTTTAAAAGTTTTGGAGATACGGCAGGAAAAATCTGTTATTTGCAAAGTAGTCAAGACTCATGTGGATTCTTTCTCCTTTCAGTCTTGATCCTGAACATAAAAAGGAATCAATGGAAAAGTACTTAGGCCCCGATAAACAAAGGAAGCAGGACCAACACCGATAAACCCAGGTAAATTTTCTGGTCAGTCTAATACTCTTACATTTTCTCAGATTGGTTATTGCAATTGCGGATATTCATCTAGCAGTCTGAGAAACAAACCTGGTTTTAACCACTTGATACGCTGTGTTCTGTTTGCTACAGATTGTCCATGTTGGTGTGAGGTCCTTTTTACATATAGCATGTAAGTCTCTACAAAATTTGTTGAGATCTATGTTTACCTGTTAGGGTGGTTTATATATAAGCTTGCTCCTTGTATATGGTAGCGCTTATAGTATCAACATGTTTCATTTTCTTGCAGGTATATAGGTTTGAATAGAGTAAAGTGCAGAACCATTCTTTTGCCCATCAAAAAAAAAGAAAAGAAAGATGGGATAAAAATTTTGGTATAGAATAAAAAAAGCCTTCAAAACATTAGATATAAAAAAATCATTTCAGTTTGTCTCTGTACATAAAACAATTTCGCCAATCTTCTTGATCCATTGTAAATTTACCAAATGAGTGAAATTGTACAGTGTGTGTTCTGTTTATAGAGTTGTTTTTGATATATCATCAGTCAGTGTCTTCTTTTTTGGTATATTTCTTAGAAGATACTAAAAAATCAGAGTGCGACTTTGAGACTAATCAGGCGTCTGAAGGATTATGTTGGAAACATGGCCAATGAAAACAGTGCCATATTTACTGTTGTCTGGCATCAAAGTAGTAGCTAGATTTTAATTTGCAGGGGCACAGATTTTTGCTGGAATTATGATTTTATTATCTAATTAGGTGGATTATTAATAATAAAGGAAGTTTCATGTAAGTCTTCTTTTAAAAGGATAAGCTGGGTTAAGACATGTAATCTATCACCCTGATTTATCGGTCGGCGACTATATTAGGACATACTGCTACTGCTAATCAGTTAGGTGTTAACAAGAGCGTAATTAGATACTAAACCAATGGAAATTATAATATAGCTAACGATGATCATAATGGTCATACACAATAATAACAATAAAAAAAAACTACGTAAAAGATAGAGAGAACTCCAAGAATAACAAGAAAAAGAAAACAATAAAAAATGGAAGATTATAATTTATTTTTATTTTTATCAGTAGTATTACATATTAATATCTAGTTCGTCGCCATAGTTAGCTTGAATTGTTTTTCCCCCGATCTTTCAGTCATCAGATTCCAATATACTTGCAAGACAATTCTGCAAAATCAAATCATATACAATATATATAAGTATTTAACATTTTTTTACTTAATCTTTTATATATATATGTTAGAACTTAGAAATCATCAAAGCAACATGTGTTTCCATTAATTAACCAATAAATAAATAAATATGTTACTTGAGATCTGTTGGGGAGATGGAAGTTGATGTTGTTGGAATGTATTTTCTTGGACTTGTTAAGACCTAACTTCCACCAACTACGTGATGCCTTTGAGTTGGTTCGGTCAGAATCTTGAGCACTTAGTTCCTCTCTAAGTGTCGTCGTTGTCGTCACTTTCCTCTGAGTAGCTTTCTCTAGTGGCAACAGAACTCCACCGAAGAAGATCTCATCAGCCGCAGAAGTAGTGAAACCAAAGTTTTCGACATTGAATTTGAAATCAGACGAAACAGGAGCTTCCTTGTATTTCACC
This sequence comes from Capsella rubella, assembly GCF_000375325.1. Taxonomy (NCBI): domain Eukaryota; kingdom Viridiplantae; phylum Streptophyta; class Magnoliopsida; order Brassicales; family Brassicaceae; genus Capsella; species Capsella rubella. Next base: position 6,802,186 of record NW_006238921.1, read on the forward strand.
TGGTCATGTGCTCTTGGTATTGTTTCTTGACTACTGTCTGCAAAATCATTGGAAAACGAGATTCTTGCGTCTACAAAGGATGAAGAATACAATGAGGATTGTTCTACAGCATTAGCCATCTCTCTTCTCTTTCTCTCTTTACACCTTTGGACACTTTAGAGCTCAGTAAGTTTGTGTGTTTTCTTTCTTCCCTTGTGCTAATCTTTTGGGAGCTTCATGCAGCCACATGTTTTGCCTTTTATAGAAGATATGAGATTGGTGGACTTCCATGTGGATTTCATCTTTTATTCTTCAACTAATTTTTTATAAATGATTTTTTTTTTCTTAATTTTCTTAATGCATATTATAATTTACATATAGATTTATACTGGCTAATACCGATTCAATGAATTTGAGTTTCTTAGTTTATAGTTTTAACTCTTCTTTGTGCTTAAAAAAGAAGTCAATTAGCTTTGACATTTGTTTATAAGCATATATGTATATTTGATTGAAGCATTAATGCGCCGTAAATATTATATGTTTAAGTATATGGCTTAAATTAAGGAAATCATAATTACTTCTACAAATTTGGATCATAGTCTTAAAAATAATTTTTCTAAAATAGAAGACCATCGTTAGTATTTGGTTTTAATCTCTTTAACAGTACATAGCCAACGTCTTGAATTAAGACTTCGTCTTAACTTCTGAAATTTGTTAAATAAAATAAAACTTCTTAATAGTGGGAGAGTAGTATTGAACAAAATAGTGAGAAAGTAGCATCCAACCGTTCAAACCATTTTTTTTCTTTTTTTTTTTAGCACAAACCAGTTAATTATTGCTTTTCATTTTCTAATTAGTAATAATAATTACGGTATAAAGCTGATTTTGACAGTCAGTGACTAAATTTATTTAATCTGCTAAAGCAGTTATATATTGCTTCAGTCAGTATATTAGATTTAATGGTTTAGATAATAGTAATACTACTATACATATCTCTTGTATTCTAAAGCGACCAATTTAGTGTAAAGAAACTATAGTTTTGCACTGATATCTAGACAATGGATTAATACGGGTGAACAATACTACTATAAATAAAAGAAATTATGTAAATATAAAAATTGGCATCATTATTAGTATTTTGTGTTTCGAATTCAATGTGGTATTGAAAGAATAACATTTGTAGATCTGTCGTCGTTCATACATAAGCTAAGTAGATGATTAGATTCACTGCATTTGCATTTTTATGAACTCTTCTGTTGTCGTCTCTTAGATTCATTTAGTTCGATTTCGGTTTAAGTGTGACACTCAATTAACCGACATAAGCGCACCTTGTCCGCATCGTTTCCCTTTAATGTCATTAATTAAATTTTGATATACCGCTAAGCTAATGCGCAAGTAATTTGTTGAGTGAGACATTTCTTTGTATAGAATCAAAGGAAGATTTGAAATTACAAAAACTACCTTCTAAAGATGGGAGATAGTGAAGAGAACACCACAAAAGAAAAAAATATAGTAATTCTATTTCTCTTGGAATAAAGAAAGGCTAATAATAAGCATAGGTTTAGGTAAATACTATCTTAACAATACATTTTGTGTTATAGACAACAAACAGAAGAAGCGAAAAGAGCAGACAAAAACACTGTGGCACCAAAAGTGCCATGTGAGGCTGAGCTGTAAAAATGTTCAAACTGATCATAACTGAGAAAACAATTCAGTGTGAAAATCTATCTTTCTGGATTCAGATTTTAGGGGTTTTGACTAAAACTCTCTGCCTCTCTGCTAACTTTTGTCTTGTTGTTGTGACCCCTCAACTCACGTGCTATCACTTCCAGTCCTAATGGGGGCTTTCTCCATCTAGGGCTTTGACGCGTGGCCCTTTTTTTATACTGTGTCTGCATGATTCCATATAATTGTATAAGCGAACATAATAAGAGTTTTGTACGAAAACGTTCTCTACGGATATTGCAAAATCCATGATGTTCCTTGAGAGTGCAATTGCCGTATATTTCGTTTTTAGATTCAAGATCCTTTCAATTGTTTTGTTTATTCTATCAAATTAGCGTTTTAACTCCCAATTATTGTCAAGTAGAGACTAATTAATTACCAATCAACTAGAGTAGCTAGGGTTTAAATTTTGAAGAATTGTTTATAAAGCATGACAAGGGAATCTAGACGTATAGATAGTATCAGAGGACTTTTTTGTGGTGGATAAGTAAGCTGTAGTATCTCTTAAGTTTATTTTGGCTGTCTTCTTGTCCCCAATTTTCTCTACATCTTCTGTCTTTTTCCTCTACACTTATTCACTCTAATCCAAATTTTGTTATGTATTGTACTTAAACAAATAAACTAGCTAGCTTTTCACCTCACTAATATGTGTTTTCTTAGCACTTAAGTCCTTCACCAACAAAACGACAAACAAACAAGTCCAATTATTACTACGTTTTTACCTTTTTTTGTTTTTTTTTTAATATCCGAATTCTACACTAATTTCCGGATCCTAAAAAAAAAAAAAAAAAACAATAGAAAAATGACCACTAAACTAAGTTCATTTAGTTTGGCCCCAAAAAAAAAACTAAGTTCATTTACTTGTTTTTCTACTACATTTGAGAAAGAAAGACTAATATTTACGATCCGGTTCGGTCAGACTATGCCAAAGACTTGTATGGTCATATGACTTTTCACAAGTTTGGGCGTCGACTGGTCTAATCATACGATTCATAGATATTGGCAGTTACCAATACATGACGAAATTGAACATATTGGTTACCAAAAACATGGCGAAAGCAAATCCTTTATGGTCCAAGTTATTAGATTCACTTTTCTTTTGTAGTCAGTCTTAAGATCACACTCGTCCAAACCAATGATAACATGCATGCTTATCTAAACATCCTTAACTCGAGTCCATAGTACAATATTATCATGTGAGTAACTATTAAGTCTATAAGTCTAATGAACCTCACGAGGGAGCAAAACAAAAACAAAACATGTCCACAAAATTAGCATGACAATGTCTCAAGGTTCACAAAATTTAATCTCATACAAAATCATCATCGTGATTTACAGACACTTGATTTGGTCTTTGCAAAGACATTTGAATCTGAGCATCATCTATGTTACTAGTAACGTGTAAACGCTTATAAGTAGACAACTTCACTCTTTTCGTAGTCTCGTTTATAGGTAAAGGTTGCAGCGGTTCCCGAGGTCTTTGTTGTGGTTTGTTAAACGCACGTTTATTTACAGTTTGGTTCCGGTTGTACTCTTCGGACTCCACCAGTTTCGGACTTACATTTGAATCTATGGGAATGAGTTTCCCATCTACCTGGTTTGTGAAAACAAATGTAACCTGCAACGATTTTAATAGACCATGTAAAATAATTATCACCTAGCCTGTAAAATTCTTGGCTTTACGATAAACCTGGCATTGAGGATTTAGAGTTTATGATTGATTAGATTGACAACTCACCTCGTCTCCGGCAGAAGCTTGCAGTATAGCATCTGGAACTGATTTTGAGGTAAAATGATGACCCCAGCTAGCTAGATCTTCTTCCAATGGAGTGCCCACCTGAGAATATTCATGGAAAAGAAAAAATGGCTATTTAGATTAATCGAAAGGCAAGAGACATGAGCAGGGTTTGTATTTGACAGTAGGAATTGATGCAGAATGGTTCAAAACAGATTTAGATTAATGCATGGACGCAGTAACAAGCACAAGAAGGGACCTGTCTCTCTGAGTTTTTTAACAAGTTAAAGCATCCTGCATCTTTTGCGAACGCGCCAATGTCTTCCTGGTCAATCTGGCAAGCATCGCCATCTACGTTGTTCTCATTTCCTTCTTCCATATTTTCAGTACCAGAGGTATCATTTTGGCACCTGATGCAGCTCATCTTTTCATGGATTTCAGACCTAGTCACAGTACCAGGAAAAAGGCTTTGAGATAAACCGTTGAAATGCGTATAATCTTAAGGTGCAAATTCTGTCCCCAGAAAGTGGATAGAGAAACCATGTCTGAGTTGGCACAAAACGTTTCCTGAATTCAGAAGAAACACATACCTAACATCCCCATGGAAGGAAAATAAATCTCGTAGATCTTCTGTAGAAAGTAAGTTCCCCTAGAAAATCAAAGATGATGTGGTTAGATATTCAAGAATTAGACACAAAATGACTAATAGATGTAGCACATAACATTCTACCAAAGGACCTGTCTAGTGCTGCTATCCGTCTTTTCATGCTGAATAACTTTTTGAAGCCCTTCTTTTGACATCTGGCGCTGATAAACCTACCAATTCATCACATGAAAAACCAATATGAATTTGAGGTGAGCAATTACTCCCCCAATTAGGCTTGTTATGTTGGTGTTATGCAGTACCTTTTCTTCAATAGTTCCAGTACTAAGAAACCTGTAGACATATACTCTTTTCTTTTGCCCATCTCTCCAAACTCTGGCAGCAGCCTGGTTTAACAGCGAGGTAATGCATGCACCAGCACAATTGATCATCTCATATCAAGATAGATTTGAAACATACTGTATAAGGGGAAGTTAGGGTGGTAATTACTTGTTTATCATTGGCAGGATTCCAATCGGGATCAAACAAAACAAGTCGATTAGCACCGATTAAATTTAATCCACAGCCACCTGCCTTGCTGCTTAAGAGAAATGCAAACTCATCCTACCAAAACCAAAAGTCAAACCAGGTGTATACTCCGGTATGAAACAATGGTACAAATAGATAACCTCATGTACCTTTGTTTGGTCGTTTAACTGGTTAACAAGCTTCTGCCTCTTGCTGATTGTTGTTGATCCATCCAGCCTCAGAAATGGATATCTTCTTTCACGACAGAGTTGAGCGAAAAGATCCAATGTCTAGTGCAAAAGGTGCAGGCTATGATTATTGTATACTCAGACTAGATTGTAAAGTGCTATATGCAAAAAAACACCACCGTGGTCATTTTATGCAATCAAATAACATACATAGTTCACTTCTTTATGTTTGGTAAGATAAAGGTGCCTTTTGGATACAAATAGACAAATCAGGGTAACTAATTCCTTAACTTCTCTGATGTCATATGCAAAAGTTCCAAATAATATGGTGGCTCATAAAACTCAGGGTAACATAACACATAGCTTATGCGAAGACTAATTTAAAAGAGACTGCAACATCCATAACTGGGAGTTAGGCCAGTAGTAACATCACTGATGACAACCAGCAACTGAATCAGTTCAAAATCCATGTGCAGCCATTTCACACTTCATTTTCTATGACCGAAATTGTGCACTGTCCCTTTCAAAATAAATACAAGTACTTTTATTCCAACCCGAATAAACATATTTCAGCATACCTGTGTGTAGTTTGATACAAGGACTATGCGGTCATCAGTTTTCCGACGTAGGTTAGCCAAAAGTCTGGAGAGAACATGCATTTTACCAGAGAGCTCGACCCAGGCACCATCACCCCCAGTCCATGCTCCAGATCTAAAAGGATAGTTTCATTTAGATCCCAAGTACTGACACATATGGAAACATGCAATGAATCGAACTACAGAAAGAAGCCTACCTCCCAGAGAACATTTCTGCAGGGAAAAACTCTAAGCAATTCTCAAACCCAACAGTTCCAGGACTGCCGCTTTTTATTGTATCGTAGATTAGCTACACAGAAAAGAATAAGGTTATCATTAACTACAAATGGGGAATGATGAGACAGGTTTGACGATCACAAAGATCATAGACCACTAAAATTTATAAAACTAGAGTCTTAATATGAAAACTCAAAAATAGCACCGTAAGATGTTACGAAGATGACTCAGATAGAATATTGAAGAAATGGATGAGGCTAAGATTTATACCTTCGGATGATTGCAGAGCTTCTTCAGAGCTGTTATATAAGCCAAAACTTTGGTTTGCTTTGCATTATCAGCAAGCGCTCTTTTAAGCTGCATGCAGAGGCACCCATTGTATATAGTTCTAACTTGGATATTTTATATAGTGTAGTAAGATGACTATGATCAATGCTTACATTTTTTGAGCTGATAAAATTGTTGTACAAAGTGGACTGGAGAGTAGTCATCTTGCAACAAACTACTTCAATTATCTGCGAAATATCCAGCATCAAGATTTTTTTATGTATTTCTGGCTTCAAAATAAAGAAAGCAGCAAAGGAAAAATCTTGTAGCTAAGAAAAGAGATGAAACTTTCACAAAGATGTTCATTCTATCTACAGTTTCAGCAGATAATCATGTTACTGCCAAAACTACAGGTATTACTCAACATTGCAACATATAAAGAAGTAGTAAAGGCTCTATTGACACAGAATTTCAAAGCAATGCAAGAAACTATATTTAGAAGCCTGCGGCAGATGCAGAAGGAAAAGCACCTTAGGTGGTAAGTGATTTGAGAGCAATGCATTGGTTCTCCTCAAAATAAACTGTAAGTAAAATGAAAGCTTCATAAGATATAGCAGTAAATATTAAGCAAAAATTCTAAAAGATTAGTAGTAGTGATGCTCTTTATTGATCACCGTACTAAAATCATCTAAGAAAATTTCATTATGATAAACAAATATATAGATATAAAATGCTAAGAAGAATCACCTGATTGACTTTTGAACTCAGTTCTGCAGAGCGGTCAGCAGCTAAGTTTTTTTCTTCTTCAGTGGCTGTAGGTTCTCTCCCACATATAATAGGTGCCTTACGTTTCATATATCAAAACACGCATGCATCGTAAGAAGGTAGTGCAAGAACTTAAGTATGACACAGATAACAGCGTAAAGTAGTCGCATCCAGAAACTATTTTCCAAAAAAGCTTACAATTTAATGGAATCCAAAGCCATGAAGCAGCAATACTGGAAACGAAACAGAATAACTATAACAGAAACGTATACACTACAAAATAACTTAGGCTAAACCTACAGTTTTAGCATTTTAGGCCAAGAATAACCTAGAAAAATTGATCTTAACATAGTTATCAATTAAAAATAGCCAGGATGACAGAATACAGAATGATCAAATGGCATCAAAATACAAAGTCTGTCACCTCGTAATAATGGCGAAAATGGGCAGCATCACCTAAACTCCCTGGATTTGTAAAGTTGACCATGGCAAAAAACTCTTCTAAGTCATTCTGTAAATTCAGATGCAAAAGATAAAAGTGAAAGCTTAGTGTTAACTGTTAAGTGGCAGGAGAAATATAATAGAGATAATCAGTGAACTTTGCAGTACCTGCATGGGAGTTCCAGACAACAAAACCCGACGTTTGCATGTCAATGAAGCCAAAGCCTGTATTCAAATATGATGATAACCAATATTAGAATAAAAGTTGGAAATAAAACATATCAACCTGGAAAAATATGAAACAAGAATGAATTTGCATGCTACCCTGTTAGTTAGTGTCTGGTCATTTTTCAACCTATGAGCCTCATCGCATATTAGAAGATCACAGGATTCACTCTGGCAGAACTTGGATGAGTGCATTCGGAATGTCTCGTAAGAAATGATAAGTACCTGTTTAAGTGTTAACATCAATTAGCTGATAAGTGCATTTCTCAGAGAGTCAAATGGAAAATACGCACAGCTATACCTGCAAAGCGCTTCGTGGCCGAGTGAAACTATCTATTCCAGATAAAACATCATCTCTGGTGCTTTCACAGAGGGCTATAAGTTGAATCCTGTCACCAACCCATTTCTTAATTTCAGCTTCCCAGTTACTGACAAGACTCGTTGGTGTAACAATAATGGCCTTTTTAACCATAGGCGTCCCATCAAATCCTTGACAAAGAAGCGTGTATAGTAAAGTAATGGACTGCAATGTCTTCCCCAAGCTGTCAATCAATTTAGAAGGAAATAAGAAATTCACATAGAAAATTATGCCGTGTCAAGATCCATATTTTACAAAACAGAGAAGATAGATTTTACCCCATATCATCAGCCAGAATGCAACCATTTATATTTTCGGAACCATGTAGTCCTGAAACACAATCGAACATGAACTGGACACCCTCTCTGCAGTGTCAATAAAACCACCTCACCATGTAAGTAAAGTTGTATACACTTCTTCGATGTCAACAATAGATAATTTTATACTCATTGGTTTGTTGTATTCCCCAGCCGTTCACTGAGGGCTTTAAATGAAAAGCACATATTAACGCGGTTCAGCACGAAAAAATTGAATGCTTTGGAATTTTTAAGACATTACACTGTACACGATGTGAATCCTTAGATAGAAACGAGTACCTTTGATGAGGGCGAAGAAATTGGACGAGCAATGAATGCACCATGATTGTTTTAACATTGCTCATTCCATCGTCTTCAGATTGCCACAATATCAAGGGTTCAATATCAGGTGGCAGACAAACAACTTCCTCTTCTTCATCTTTCTCGATATCGGTAGATATATTCAGCTTAGTAGGTATAGCAACCACAACCGGAGTTGAGGAACCCCAAGGGACAAACCGTTTTCGAGCTGAAAGGCGACGAGAAAGTTGTCCGGTGGAATTATAACCATGAGAACACGGAGGCTTGAAGGGCTTCCTACAAACTGCCGCTCCTTCTGAAACTGAAAGCACCCGAGGAAGGAGTGGCTGCCGTTGTACGACCAGATTCCCCCTGTCAACCGTGCAGAAGTTTCAATTCAATTTTCATAAAACAATCACCTTCAAGGATTTCTTAATATACTAGAACTATCGAATACCGCAATTGATACAGCTTCAGAGACGAATCATATTCATCAGTATGAAACTAGAAAACATCGATTTGAATGGAGTTAATCGAACACGAGACGCGAAATATCCTCTAGAAACCCCAAATTTCGAACTCCAAATGATAGATAGACGCAAGCGCACAAAGCATCAATCAAATTCTCAGGTTCAAAATTGAAATCGAGTAACTTCAATTACGCACCTCAAAAGATCATTGACGTTCTTCGATTTCCGATCGGCGTCGGATGAAGGAGAAACCGCCGGAAGATTTTCGCACTCAGGGTTTTCGATTTCTCCTTCCGATTCCTGAGACTCTTCTGTATAACTATCGCTGGAATCGTCGCAATCAGAAGAAGATAAGATGTCAACAACTTCTTCCTCCATTGTCGACACGCACCTACGAGTCCAGTGCTGCTCCGCTATTTCACCAAGTCCTAGATTTCTTTTGGCGGCAAGAAATAAACCAAAAACAAAAAGGAAAAAAACCAATAATTTTGAAATTAAAAAAACAACCCTATCCAAATGACTACAATACCCTTTTTGTTGTATGGTACGCTAACATCTCCTCACGGTTAAATTTCATGAATGTTGTAATTTCTCACTATATTTACGATTTGTTTTTAAAAACAAAATAAAAATATCTGAAATTACCTTATTCGTCGAGGTTGATTACTTGACCCAATTTCATGGCCGCACCTGCAAAAAACTTGTCGTCTCAAATGTTCCGATTATACCCTTATCGCTCTCTACCCTCTCACAGACCTCTCGTTTACCTTCCTCGCCTTCCTTCTCGCTCCCTCCGTTGCCGTGCCACCGCAGATATCCCCCTTGGCGACGGAATCCGATTACCTCGGGAATCGGATTCTACCTCTGACGCGGCGAGGTCTCGGGATGTTTCCGTCTCCGCCGGTGGGAATGGTGAAGGAGCTAAGTGGAGGAAGAGGAGGTTGCTCTGGTCGAAAAGTGGAGTGAGTTACTTGGTAGGTGACGACGACGCGCTTCCTCTTCCTATGACTTATCCTGATACATCACCTGTGTCGCCTGATGTGATTGACCGGAGGTTGCAATGTGATCCTGTAGTCGAGGTACTTTTATTGTCTTGCTCCAACCTTTGATTTATAGAATTTGATGATTGGATAAGCCTCAAGGATAATTGCACTTCAGTTTCGATGAATATTTTTGAATTGCTTTAGCTGAATAATGGCTCCTTTTTTATTTGCTCTTTAATTTGCCTTCGAACCAATAACTATGGCCATATATGTGAGTCGCTTCTGCAGCTTGTAGATTTGGTTTTGATTGTTCTTTCATATGGAGCCATATTCTTGAAGGCGGATTATGTTTCTGAATTCTGAAACTCAACATGGGGTTTGAGTTTCGTTGAATTTGTATGATAGAATCATGGGCATCAATTGTATGTAAAGTATAGATGCAAGCTTGGCAAAAATGGTGCTAAATTTTGACATGAACTATCTTTTTTTGAAAAGATGTGTTGCACTTGCTCTTCTGAATAGGCAGTGGTAACATAATATGCCTAGAATATATCCTTAATAACGCCTTTTTTGCTTTTGCATGATTTGTGATTGCTTTTTCTATTCTTGATATACCCGACCAATTCTCAGGATTGCAAGGAAGTAATTTATGAATGGACTGGCAAGTGTAGAAGTTGCCAAGGGTCTGGATCTGTCAGCTATTACAAGAAAAGGGGTAAAGAAGTTATATGCAAATGCATACCCTGCCAAGGGATTGGTAAGTTTCTGATTATGTTTCTTTTTCCCTGGTTTATTTTTCCTTCCAGTGACCTTTTTGAGATGATTGGAATGAAAGATTTTAAAATTTTTAGAATATCTTTGAGCTGCTCCTATGATTAGTTTTTGAGAAAAGGAAAAACAAAGCCACTCTGTCTGAGTTTTGCACTTTGGTTTCTACCTAGTGTATTATGCAAATTAATCTTGACTTTTAGAAGTTTCACCTGATTGCAGGATATGTGCAGAAAATAACATCTCGGACGGACATTGATGTTATGGAAGATTTAGATAAGGAAACATCTTGACCTTGAATGTGCTAAAGGAGTCTCAATTATGCATACATGATGTGAGCTCGGGTTTGTTGTTGAAGTTGACTCGTTGCACCCTAAAAAAACACAACACAGAAGAGAGATAGGCGCTTCTTTGGGATGTTTAACCCAAACAAGCAAATTGAAGGTATAGACAGAAACTACTGATTCTTGCTCAGATAATGGCGTCTTCTACTTCTTTCACCAATACACCCAAATAGGCAATTATTGTTTTATATGTATCAGATCTCGAGACACTGTGAACTGCACGAATTTTTGTGCGTGTTTAGGCGGTTTCAATTTGACTTTGTATATCCCATATAAAATAAAGTGGTACCACGATCCATTTCAGTTATCTTTGTGTGCTTCACTTGGTTCAAGTTACTCTAGGGTTTCAAAGGTGGTTTAATAACATGAACGGATGATATACATGTTTTCCATGAATTGAAAGAGATAAAAACAGTCATCTAAAAGCACCTTGCAAAGGTAAAAACTGTTGTGCCCACTGCCATCATCCTTGATCGAACCCTTTCATCTTGTGATGTGTTCTTCAATTTCCGAGGCCAAGAAAAATGACCATGTAGTTTGCAGATGCCCTGATTTATCAATAATGAACACTTGAATCTGATCAGCTGTTACCAACCCGAATTTAGCCAGTCTTATTTGTGCTTGGCATGTTCTCAGGAGACGCCCTACAAAAGGTAAGGATATTTTTAAACATGCTTATGAATAATGCAGTTTCTTTTTTTAAAGTACCAACTTGGTATAATGATTCTTACTGAATAGTTAGGTTCTTTCTCTGGAGGATTGCACTAGGAAATGTACCTTTAAGCTTGTTGTTCTTGAGGGACCTGCAGATTATTATGATGATGATGCAATTTGATACAGGTCAAAACTTTAGTTTGTTTTATAACTAAATTGAACATTTTCAGGTTATCAGATTCGTATGTGTAGGCTTGCTGTTAAAAGCAGAGAGTGGGAAAATAAGTTTACAGTATGCGGAGACTGGGAAGCTTTGCAAGTGATTCAGGAATCGCTCCAGTGAACTGATTGTCCTCTAAATTTCTGCCCCATCCCACAAAAGAAAACGGTTAGTCCAATTATCTAAATCTTTTTGTACAACATTTAGAAGTTTGGTTACAATAAGGCATACAGAGTTTGTAATCTGGTCATTGGACTCAAATCTGGGATTGGTCCTGTGAGCTTGTTCTTCCCCAACCATCTGCAGACCAGACGTTGCAGCTGAGACTTATTTTACAGAAAGAAAAATGCCCAGACATAAAAAAAAAACCTGTTGGGATGTGACCCTTACAGATCTTTAAGGGCAGACATCTTGTTTATGCTTGGTGGAAGAGAACCAGATAGTCCAAGATTTGTGAGATTTCTAGCAAAAGAAACACAAGTCCTAGATTATGATTCTTTGAGATCTAGACTAAGTACTTGACAGCTACATAAAAGCTTCACTAAAGTATTGAGTTGGCTTACAGAGAAATCACTCTGGTAATTTTGTCTTTGGAGCAAGTTAGACCAGTCCACGAGTTAGCACGAGGGAGGCATGGGTCGCCCGACCAATCTACTGGAGGCTTCTTGATGCTTTCTAACAGATCGTCCATTGCAATTGCTGCAGAAGAGAATGTGTTTGTTCCAGCGGCTTCATTTATTGCAAAATAGAGAAAAACATGAATAACGAAACCTTTACGTTACCATCTTTAATATTAGTGAATCCACCAAGAGGAAGAACTTGAAACACTTCTCCAGCGTTAATGACGGGTCCAACTGGTGCATCCTTGGGCGGAGTCAATGTGATCTGAGTCTGACCTGACAATGGCCAGTGGCCAGAGTAAACCATAACCCCGCTAGTGCTCACATTGAGCTTCCTCAAAAAGGAAAGTCCATTGACTGAGACATCAAAAGCTCTCCGGCTCATGGGGCCTGGACTCCGATTGTCCTGAAAATACAGAGCTACATAATACTTTGTGGCCGGAAGAGGAAATGGTGGCCATTGAAGCTCCAGTGGCTTCCCTTTACTTGCTGTGAATCCTTCCACAAAGGCTTCAGCCGGTGGAACATTCCAGAAGTTTGATGGGTTGATACTGCTTCGAGAAGTCACTGTCGGATGCTTCTGGTCTGAAAACGGTTGCCATAGACGGTTGTATCGATCATTTGGAAAGCTAGGTTTCAACATGTAACATACCATCACAAATCAAGGAAGAAAAAGAAGTCAGATGATCAAACCAAATGGAATGAAAAAGGGCACCTGATAATCTCTCTGTCTCCTCCAAAGCTGTTCCTGGCAATGAGGCTGAGCTTGTAAGACCCGAGGTCCGTGGAATTGTACATTGTATCTTCAAGAGATTGGACATCTAAAGCTGAAATAAAAGGCGAAGACGAGAGGGTATGTGCATTCTTGGCTAGACAAACACTTAGTCTCTTGCCAGGAACACCAACAATGATCTCGTAATAAGAACTCTGACCCTTGGCGTAATCCTCTGATGTATTGACGACGCTCCATTTTGTGCCTCCGATGATCTGATCGAACACAGGTGGGCTGTTTTTACCGTCAAAGTTACCATAGTAGTAAGTGGTTCTAATAAGGTACTTGGAGGTCTTGGCGACAGGGAAATTATAACAGTGTTTACGCGATGACTTGTCAGGGAAGTAACGTAGTGTGGATAGGATCGGAACGAGGTCTTTTTGCTTTATAGTCGTCGTGTTTCCGACAGAGATAAATCCTTCGTCTGGTGTGTAATCTATCTCGTTAAGGTTCGTTGTAGAAGACGATCCACAATTTAAGAAGAAACCTTCCACATTGTAATGAAACAGAGACGTGTTAGGGTAGTCTATAACAATTGTAAAGCATTGATGGATTCAAGAGTTTTTTGGAAATTAATTATGTAAATGGTTTATCAAGATTCGATCGTAAATGTAATATATTCAGAAAGAAAACAATAAATAAGAATGGCAAAAGAAATGTATACCTCGGGGAGGAGGAAGAGCGTGAGAGATGGAGAAGCATGATAAGAGAAGGAAGAAGAATAGAGACATTATTATGACGTATTTGTTGAAGAAACCGGACAAAAGAAGAAGATCAGATCCTTTCCACAGTCGTTGATGGAGGAGATTAATAGATTGAACGTAGAGACAGAAAACGCCGTTGAAGAAAGGTGTCGGGAATATGTTAATTTTGTAACCAAATTAATGGTTGAAGTAAATAAACATAAGTTATAAGATTAAAAAAGCGCCTGTAGCTCAGTGGATAGAGCGTCTGTTTCCTAAGCAGAAGGTCGTAGGTTCGACCCCTACCTGGCGCGTTTATTTAATTTCATCTTTTTTTGTTTACTTTTTGCTTTTAATGATTTTCCTCTGCTTTTGTGTTACTTTTGTATTTTTTCCTGTTACTAATGCTTTTTCAGTTATACTTTTTCGATATCTTCTTTTTTAACGTTAATAATTATGCACAAAAGATTAGTATTTTTCATAGGTAGATATATGAATTTGAAAATGTACAACCGTAAAAGCAATACAGTTTAAAAACTTAAAAGTGAATGATTTATAGCATATTTAGAAGTTATATATTAGGGTATTGTACAAAATGGACATACAATTATATGTATAAATATTTATTTTGTAAATAAAATACAGTTTAATCATTTATGGTAAGTAGAGATTAGAGAATAATATACATAATGTGATTAGAAAGATAGTAGAGCAAGTGAGTCAGAGTGACCGACGTGTGACCGACGTGTTCTAAAGGCGTCGCGTCAGATCGAAGCAAAATCTCAACGTTATACCAACGCTAACCGAAACTCCCAACAGATTCACAAGACCCTATATATACCATAACACAAAAATCCCCAATCCCAAAAATCCCTAACTTCTTCCCCTACGTTCTCTCATTTTCTCAGTGAAAGTTTCCAATTTCGTCTCGCTTCTCTCCTGAAACTTCGGTAACTATCAGAGATTCGATCCGACTGCGAGAATCAGATTTTTTCAAATTCGTCTCCATTTCGGTTCGATCGAATTCATGGGTACTTCTCAGAGTCGGGAAGATCGGATCTCTGAATCGGATACGGATTCCGATTCCGAGTACTATGAAGAAGAAGAAGATGAGGATCAGTACGATGACGCCAAGAAGAAGCAAGGATCATCTTCTGTTTCTGGTCCTTCTTCTTCCGGACCATCTGATTCGTCGTCACTCGATATTGAGCAGAAGCTGAAAGCCTTAAAGCTGAAATACCCATCTTCTTCTTCTTCTTCCGTAACGCCTAAGATGAAGAACGCTGTTAAGCTTTACCGCCATATCGGTGGGAACACACCCAAAGCGAAATGGATCATTACTGATAAAATGACATCTTACAAGTTCGTTAAGACTTCGACTCCGGACGGAGAGGATATCGATGATTACGATGATTGTGAAGAATCGGGTGAAGGAGGTGAGTCCTTTTGGTTTCTGGGTGTTGGTTCTAAGGTGAAAGCTAGGGTTTCTACGGATATGCAGTTGAAAATGTTTGGGGATCAACGTAGGGTTGATTTTGTGAGTAATGGTGTTTGGGCTTTGAAGTTCTTAACGGATGAGGATTATAGGAAGTTTGTTACTAGGTTCCAAGACTATCTGTTTGAGAATGTGTATAAGATCAAGGCAAGTGAGGAGAGCAGGATTAAAGTGTATGGGAAAGATTTCATTGGTTGGGCCAATCCTGAGGCTGCTGATGATTCTATGTGGGAGGATGCTGAAGCTCCACCTGACGAAGAGGAATCTGAGGCGAAGCAAAATAGGGATTTGACTGAAGAATTCGAAGAGGTGGCTAATGGTGGAGTGCAGAGTTTGACTTTGGGAGCGTTGGATAATTCCTTCTTGGTGAATGATTATGGGGTTCAGGTTTATAGGAATATGGAGCGCGGGATTCATGGGAAAGGTGTGTGCGTTAAATTTGATGCTGGAAACTCCAAGTTTGGATCGGGTTCAAGCCAGACAACACCAAACAAGGCTCTTTTGATGAGGGCAGAGACTAATATGATGCTGATGAGTCCTGCTAAACAAGGGAAACCAAACACGACTGGTGTTAAGCAGCTTGACATAGAATCTGGGAAGATTGTGTCAGAATGGAAATTCGAGAAAGATGGGACTGAAATTACGATGAGAGACATAACAAATGATACCAAAGGGTCGCAGCTGGATCCATCAGAGTCTACCTTCTTGGGATTGGATGACAATAGGCTGTGTCAGTGGGACATGAGGGACAAGAGAGGCATAGTGCAGAACATCGAATCTCCCATCTTGGAATGGACACAAGGCCATCAGTTTTCTAGAGGAACAAATTTCCAGTGCTTTGCAACTACTGGGGATGGGTCAATCGTTGTGGGATCGCTTGATGGAAAGATAAGGCTGTACTCAAAGACCTCAATGAGGATGGCAAAAACGGCTTTTCCAGGACTTGGTTCACCAATTACACATGTTGACGTTTCTTATGATGGGAAATGGATACTGGGCACCACAGATACATACTTGGTTCTTATATGCACCCTTTTCACAGACAAAGATGGTCGGACCAAAACAGGTTTCAGCGGAAGAATGGGAAACAAAATACCAGCGCCAAGGCTTCTGAAGCTAACACCATTAGATTCACACTTGGCAGGAAAAGATAATAAGTTTCACGGCGGTCACTTCTCATGGGTAAGTTTTACTTCATATATCACTAGTATCCACCTCGGATCTTGATTGTTATAAGACCAAATCTTATAGTCTTTGTTGTGTGTTGTTTGCAGGTAACGGAGAGCGGGAAGCAAGAGAGGCACATAGTAGCAACGGTAGGGAAATTCAGTGTGATATGGGACTTGGAGCGGGTGAAGAATAGCGCACACGAGTGCTATAGGAACCAACAAGGACTCAAGAGCTGTTACTGCTACAAGATCTTGTTGAAGGATGAGTCCATTGTTGAGAGCCGATTCATGCACGATAACTTCTCCTTCTCTGGTAACAAATCGCCAGAAGCACCGCTTGTGGTTGCCACTCCTTTGAAAGTCAGCTCCATCAGCCTTTCTGGAAAACGACTTTAAAAACAGTTTGTATCTAAAAAGCATTCCTTTAGTTTTGTATTAAAATTTGAAATTTGATTGTAGTGTTTGGCTTGCTGTTGTCGCGTGAAGGTTTGTAATGAATGACAATTTGGCTTTTACTCAAAGATGAATGACAATTTGGCTTTTAACTCAAAGATGACACTACCTACTGATTGAGTCAAACTGGGTATGACTTGGTTTCATAATTCTTCATGACTTGATTTTAGTCGTCAAACATATACATTCTGTCAAACAGCTATCTGAAGTGTACAACACAAATGAATTGTCCGATATGAACCAATACAACATTTAATATCGAACGAACTAATACAACATTTAATATCGAACTACTGATTAAGGCAGGCAAGTCTATGAACAATATTAACTAAGGACCCTAAAAGTCCGTATTCCCAGCTACAGAGCTCAACGTCTATGTAAAAATCACTGACGCTCAATAAACCACTGACCTTGTAACCTTCATTGATTTTTGACTCAAGAGATTGCAGTAATTTGGTCTCTCTACCATGGCTGCCCAGCGTAAATTTAGGTAATGACCTACTAACAAGCGTCAGTGAATCAGTGGAGCTTACGTTCGGGGAATAAGGATCTCTTCAAGGAGCAATGATCTGGATTTGTTAACGTTAGTGAACCAACGGCAAATATGATCCACAAGAAACTTGAGTTGATGGGTGTGGTTAACATGGCTCTTGCGAAGCTGTTTCGCAAATACCTGAATTGAATACACGTCCCTCCCCCTCTCCAATCCAAGTAGAATGAGAAGCTTGTCGTTCTTAATCCCCGTGTGCAAACGGGAGACAAGACGGTCAATGGTGTCAAGATCTGTGTTGAGTGCAAAAGTACCCTTGGCAGCAGCATTGAGCTGAGAAATGTTAGTGAGCTCCTTCTTCTTGAAACTGTGAGGGAGGTAGGGACTGCACAAGGGCCCTGCAACAACAACAAGAGTGGGAAGTGCATGATAGGCAATAACAGCCGCAGAACCAGCAACCGCAACCACAGCAGTAACAAGGCATAAGGCAGAACCAACTGTGGCATGGTGGAGGATGCGGACCCGTGAGTTAGACTTATGGAGACGGGTGTCCAGCTTGTCCTTCAGCTGGTTTAAGCATAATTTGGTGTCTCGAAAGCTGTGAGAGTCAGGAGATGGGAAAGGGTTTTCAAAAGTGTCCAGCTTAAGGAAAACATCGAATGCCAAGTTACAGAAGAACTCGTCAATGGCAGGATCACCGTGGAAGAGTTCTGAGAGAGGTGTGTAGAGGTGGCAGCGGGCACTGTGGACGTTTTGGTAAAGATTCAAGCAAAAGCGGGTAGCGTTTTCGCTGTGTTGGAAGTAAGTAGAGACGAGTTGGGTGAGTGAAGTTTGCTTGGCGTCTCTAAGAGCCTCTTGAACGCTTTCTTTGTTTGGTTTGAGCTCTTGAGAGAGAAACAGCTCGAGATTTTCTGGTGTTGGGTCGATCTCAAGAAGGCGTGAACGTATGTCGTGGTGGGAAGGAGTTTGAAAAGCGCGAGTCAGCTCATGGCTGAGGTTAAAAGTGGAGGCCACACCTTCTGTACAACAAAGACGAACTCAGTCAGGCATTTCAACAAACACGTGGTGGGCAATTATTTTGAGTGATAGCCCATACCTGTGGAAGGATGGGGATGAGGGTCTTCGCCGTTAGAGGCCTCCGGAGAAGCTGGCTTGAAGGAAAGACAGTGTGGCATTGCGAAAATGAACTTGATTCATACATAGAAAGTTACGGAATCATAGTAGCTTTTATAACGTTGACTATAAGTATGTAACTTATAAACTCGATTCAATGCCTTTATAAATTTCGTTTTAGTTTATCATATTTATTGTCCAGACTCAACGCACACAAACATGGTCGGACAAGTACAGGTTTGGTTTTTTTGCTGTCGTGTGAAGCTTTGTATTGCTGACATCTGGCTTTTGCACAAATATGGCTGATTGCTTTATCAACTTGAATCAAATTGGGTTTGGCATTGGTTTCATAATTCTTCATGACTTGATAAAGTCTTCGTGTATGCAATTGAATCTGAGCAAAAGTAACCACTAAACAGATAATTTCAACAATGAGCTTCATAACAAATACTATGGTGTAGTAAACCATACAATGAGGAATTGCATTTACAAAGACTTTCATATAGTTTTATACAGCATTGAACAACACAAGAACCCCCAATTTTCTGTTTTTCTTTCTTATATGTCAAAGAGAATATGCAGTCTAATGTCAAAGTAGACTCGAGATCAATACAAAACTGAAAAAAGAAAACTATATAACCTTTCTCCTTTTCTTTTACCTCCAACTCTAATCAGTAAGGTAATGAAGCTGAGACCCAATTCTTCAGCAGCTAAATGGTTTGGTTGGAGAAGTGGAAACATGTTCCGTATCTGTCATGCTTGCAAAGCCTAATCATCATCCTCTGAATCTGCCATTAACAAAAGAACAAACAAACAAAACAATGGTTACTCAAAATCCTAAATAATTCCACACTACACAGCCAACAGAACATACAATTATGAAGATTACAATTAGTTTGTGGCTCTGCAAGTCATTAAGTAAATCTTTGCTCAGACTCGAATGAAATGGCCCAGACTCGTATGAACGATAGATAAAACATTTTTATTCAAAACCGAGCTTAAACAAAAAGACATAAGTCTTACCGGATCTAATGTCTTCTCCCACTTTTCCTCTGTTTTTAAGCAGTCTTACGATCATTGCACAAATGAGATACCACCAATATATGTGGAAGACAAGAAGCATCAGTAACATTGTGTTGAAAGAATAGTACATGAATGTGCCTTCAGCTGATGTCATATCCAAATAATCCAGGAGCTCAATGCTTTAAAGAAAAAAGAAAAGGTGTGAGGTCAGATCAAGCATAGACAACGAGTACAAGACATTATTAGCTAAAAAAGTTAAAAAGTAAAGTGTTTCTACCTCGTGGCCCTGATGATCCAAAATGGAAAGTAGATCAACCGTAGCAATAGCCAGGAGATAGCAAACAGTGCAAAGAACACACTTGCTCCGAATTCTTTTTCAGAGTACTTGAAAATTTTAGCAGTTTCCATAAACACGTCACTTGCATCATGAAGGGCTAGGATGATTGCTCCAATCCGGAAAAAACTGCAGAAGAAAACAAAAAAAAATTCCCAGTACTCTATTAATCCTTTTAGTTTTGCTTTATATGTCACTAAACAACAAAACATCAGTCAACCATAGAATCTTTTTAAGAAGCAAACAAATGCAATTTTTTTTCTTTTTTCTGATATTAACAAATCCAATCAAAATCCTAGGTGTGCTACCACAGATAAATATAAACTCTTGACATATATTCAACAAAATCACGGACTGATGCAAATAGATGGATTAAGGTCAAGTTACCTGGTTAAGTAGGAGTAGCTAATCAAAATGATTGTAATTACATGGTGGGACATCATAACAGCAAAATCTTTTCTTCTGGTCTCCCATGCAAGCAACGCGGCAACACCATACACATAGAAACCGCACTGGCACATATAGTAAAGCTTGACTGAAAGCCTACAAAAACAAAACAAACATTCGATTATTCGCTCTTTCCATTATAATGTATCACACGTCCATGGAACATCTATGCCATGAAACAACCGTCTGCATATATGTCTAAAAACAAGAAGTTGAAGGCAACAAGCAAAAAAAAAAGGCAGATATGAATACTCACTTCAATTCTTGATTAGGCCAACCGTCGAAGAAGAGTTTGATATCTCTAGCCCACGGCTCGTGGTAAACGGCTTTAAAAACGAAAATGTCACAACCAGCATAGTACAGCAGTTTCCATAAAGACTCCTTGCATTTAACGATCTTTGCCCTTGTAGTAGCATCATTCAATTTGATCGGAGCAGAGCCAGTACTCAAAAGCCACACAGCTATCCTCTGATAAGATTGAAACAACGAGACATCAATCCAATCAAATCTCCTACTAATTCTTGCAAACAAGAATCAACCAACAACACTGTTCATTTGTTTATATATCCAAATTCTATATCAAGTGGCAAAGAAAACGTAAATATACAATAATACAAACATGTTGTGTTCTCGATTAATTCAACTGTCAACGCAATCATCATAATCATTAATTAAGGCGAATTCAATACTAGTCTCTCTGCTACCGTAATCAATTCCAAGAAAGAAGAAACAAAATGAATAAATAAACGAAAGATTCTTACTTACTTGAAAGACGAATCTATCGAGGACGAGCCTCAAGAAGAAGAATCCGAAAGCGAAATAGACAGCAATCTGGAAATGCCAGACCTCAATCGACGGTTTAAGATTCATTACGACGGCGTCTCCGCCGCGTGACGATACCGATTCCATGTTCCGGCGCGGGAAGAGAGAGAGAGAGAGAGAATCTCTTTTTTTTGTTTTTCACTGAAGAAGAATCATCCAACAAAAGAAGCAAATGTTTGTTTTTTTTTGGGTCTCGTAAAACAAAAGAATCGCCGGGAAAAACAACCGCCGAGAATTTAGTGATCGGAATCGGAGGAGAAATCAATCGGAATCTTATTGGGGGAAGAGAAGAATAGATTCGGAGCACGTTTTAATGGAAAATTTGCTAAACAAAAGCTTTGCGAAATTGGAATTGAAATTGGGATCTCACGACCTTCCCTTTTTTTTTTTTTTGGCTCCTACATATATTGTAATTGTTTATTTTAATTTATTTCGTATCAACATAACAACTCATCATCATAATAATTAGTATTAATTATAATTTATCATCTTGTTTTATTTTAAAGCTAATTACATGAACAAGTCTCTTTTCTTCTTCTATTTTTTTCTTCTTTTTTGGCTTTTTAAACACGCGTAATTCATGAGATTGTCGAATTTATTTTAAAATTTTATAATTATATTTGTTCTTAGTAAAAACAATACCTTAAACAATAGTTAGAAGAAAAAAAAACTAAAATGAAAAAAATACAGTTAAGCCAAAAGAGGATAATAATAACACTTAAGCTCTACGAAAAGGATTGCATAAACTTTAAACCAAAGCAGGAGCATGGCTCCTCAAGTGTAAGCAATGATCATGTCCACTTAATTAAGTTTCCAGCCTGTTCTTTTGCCTATTTAACATTGTAAGTTTTTATTTACATATAAAAATTTGTATGTTAATCTTTACGTGTATAAAGTTAAATAGCTAGCTAGGTTTCTAATATAAAACAATGCAAAGTGGTATTGGCTAGTTTCGTTGTTTCAATTTGTCTTCCTAATATAAAGTGACAAGTGACAACGAGTGTTTTGTCCCGTTAGTATAGTATTCTAGGATACTTTTTCTAGTTTTCTACGTCAATGTATGTGTTCTTGATATTTTTCCTTAAAAAAGGGTTTGACAGATTTTAGCAATCTCGTATTCATCATTATATAATTATATATCACTAGGGATGGACCCGCACGTGCGGGATTGGTTGCAAAAACTATGTTTATCATAAAGTTTCTAATATTTTAATCGACATGATATAAGACTCGGATCGAATGTGAGCTGAATGACTGATAAATTAGAAATCAATTAAATTTGTGAACTTATCACATCACATAAACTAATGAAAACATTAAAACTTTTGAATAAAATAACATAAATATAGATATCAGGACAGTCAAATCCGTTCACTATGCATGTCCTACAACAAATTGAAATATTTTGGTCCACCCACATGAATAAATAGTATGTCTTCAGCTTGCCCGTTACCCATAATTCCCTTTTGTATATTATTAGAATTAGTTAAGATAATAATTTTTATTTTCTAAATTACCCGTTCCCTTTCCGTTATTTCTTGTCCCAATATTTGAAATTTTTAAGTGAAACTTACTTTTGCTATTAAAATTTCATATTCTTGTATCATACCCGTCATTTGATATTTGAAAGTTAAAATTAAATTTAAGTTTCCAAATTTTTTATATAGGCTTGTTTTTGATGAGAAATAGTTTAGATATTTTTTTTTTGAATTACCCATTCCCTTTTTGTTCCGTTTCTTTCTCTCTAATATAATATCATATTTTTTTATATATAAATGAAATAATTTACATTTTTAGAAAAACCAACATTATATAGCTTGTATTTAACTAATTAAATTACTCGTTCTCTTTCTGTATTCGTTATTTCTTGTCCCGATATTTGAAATATTTAAGTAATTTGAAACTTACTTTTGCTATTTAAATTTCATATTCATGTATAATACCCGTCATTTGATATTTAAAAGTTGAACTTGAATTTAAGTTTCCAAATTTTTTATACCATCTTGTTTTTGATGAGAAATAGTTATATAATTCTTTTTTTTGAATTAACCGTTTCTTTTTGTGCTCGTTCTTTCCTTCTAAGATAAGATTATATATATATTTTTTTATAAATGGCATCATTTACATATATATTTTTTTTTAAAAACAACATTATATTGCATGTAATTAACAACATTTAAAAAAACAATACCGTTAATTATTAGGTTGTAGAAACGTATAGCTTGTAATTAGAGTATAATGTTTTATTTTGTATTACCGTAAAATTTGAAGAAATGTAAGCAAAGAGTCACATTTATAAACTACGAACTTATCTCTGTTTAAATCTTCAAAAAGAAATGAATCAATTGAACAAAAAATATATTAAATATTTTACTAAGTAATGAAAATTCAAATAACTATTTTATTCCATTAACTGTTTA